>NC_079436.1:7899840-8102340 GCF_903798145.1 Danio aesculapii | reverse complement strand
ACAAAAGAATGAAACTCAAACAGGTTTGTGACAAGTGATGAGCTATCGATGACAATTATTTTAGTTATGGGTGAACTATCCTTTAAAGGGGTTTACAAACTTTAATTATTTAAAGGGACAGTTTGGCCAAATATACAAATTGATGGGTAAACTTTTTGTAAATTTAAAACTAGATACTTTGAAAAATATCAGAAACCAGTAGTCGTCAAATATAGTATTAGTAATATATCATAGTAGTGTTATTCCGACTATTGAAGTCAACGTTTCCAACATTATTCAAATATATTCTTATGTATTCAGGAACAACAAAAAAGAAACTCATAAATGTTTGGAAGCACTTGGTGGATGGTTAAAATTGGTACTTTGTAGTAAAGCGTTGTATTATTTACCCAACAAAAACTATGTCAGACAATTTATTAGGCCAAGAAAGTATGTCCGGTCATGTAATAGCCCATAAATGTAAGTATAATAACTCGTCAACCTAAGCTGTAACATTTGTTTTTGTTAAAGGTGCCGTGTACTGCATTAGTTTAATGAATTAAATTGTTCTCTGATATTTACATAGTAGGTATATGGCTTAGATAAGTTAAAAAATCTCCATAAATTTTTATATGATCATTTATTACTCCATAAAATACCCTTATAATCAGAAGGTCCATAATTGACCATATTTGGATCATGTCAAGAACATTAATGAGCTCCGCTCTGACAGAGATAATCACACAGCACAAAACACAAGGACAATATAATGATACTTTGTTAAGAAACTATTTTAACTACCTGAAAAAAGTCTTGATATTGATCCTAATTGTAAGAGCAAAAAATAATAACTTTTCTAGTTGATCATTTGGAAAGTGGCAGAAGGTAGATTTTTTGGATGAATCATCTGTTGAACTGCATCCCAAATACTGCAGAAGGACCCACATGGACCCAAGATTCTCACAGAAATCCGTCAAGTTTGGTGAAGGAAAAATCATGGTTTAGGGTAACATTCAGTATGGGGGCATGCAAGAGATCTGCAGAGTGGATGGCAACATCAACAGCCTGAGGTATCAAGACATTTGTGCTGCCCATTATATTATAAACCACAGGAGAGGGCAAATTCTTCAGTGGGATTGAGCTACTTCAGAACTTCCTGAAAAGCAAAGAAGGTCAAGGTGCCCCAGGATTGGCCTGCCAAGTCACCAGACATGAACATTATTGAGCATGCTTGGGGTAAGATGAAGGAGGAGGCATTAAAGATGAATCCAAAGAATCTTGATTAACTCTGGGAGTCCTGCAAGATCGCTTTCTTAGCCATTCCAGATGACTTTATTAGTAAGTTATTTAAGTCATTGCAGAGATGTATGAATGCAGTCATCAAAGCTCATGGGAGTCATATACAATATTGATTCTTTTTCCACTACACCATGACTTTATATTCTATCCTGTACATTATTTCTGTTAAGTGACAAGACTTTTGTCTAAGTAAAGTCAGACCTTACTGTCCTAATTAAATAATTGAAAATCAGGGCATGATCATATTTTATTTTGGTCAAATAAGCGTAATCTAGAGGCCTTCTGATACCAAACGATCAACCAGAAGTCAAGTTATTATTTGTTGTTCCTAAAACTTGGACAACACTTTTGTCACGTAGTGTATATTATGCACAAACTTTAGTTTAAATGGCCTGGCATTTTTAGAGTATGTTGTCATAGTAAAAAAAGGAGAAACAATTACAGTAAATGTCTGTATTACCTGTATAGGTGATTGACGTATGGAGAGACCCCCAGAGAATTCATCCAGTTCCTGAATGTTCTGTCCTCTCTCGTTTCCCCTGTTCCAAGAGACAGAGATCATTTATTAATAACACGGCACCGTGTTGTGCCTGCAATTTATTTCGAGGATCATTATGCACTTATAATGTAGTTTATTTTCTGAATTATTTTCATTGGATGCCTATGTTTAAATTGACCTTATGTTATAAGTTTACCAAAAAACTGTCCACCCTCAAATAAACAGGTTATTTTTGCTGCCATAGCTTTAGGGCTTTTACTTTATATACAGCTTATTAGCATTGCTAAATAGACTGACATTGATATATACAGTGGAAGTCAGAATTATTAGCTCCCCTGTATATTTTTCCCCAATTTCTGTTTAACAGAGAGATGCTTTTTTTCAACACATTTCTAAACTTAATAGTTTTAATAACTCATTTCTAATAACTGATTTATTTTATCATTGTCATGATGACAGTAAATAATAGTTTACTAGATATTTTTCAAGATACTAGTATTCAGCTTAAAGTCACATTTAAAGGTTCAACTAAAATAATTAGGCAAGTTATGGTAATTAGGCAAATCATTGTATAACGATGGTTTGTTCTGTAGACAACTGAAACAAAATTTTGCGTAAGGGGGCTAATAATTTTGATCTAAAAATGGTTTGTAACAAATAAGACTTTCTCTGGAAGAAAAAAATATTATGGGAAATACAGTGAAAAAAAATCATTGCTCTGTTAAATAACATTTGGAAAATATTTGATATTTTCAAATTTACAAATATTTAAAATAAATAAATAAAAATAATTTGTTTATATGTAAACAACCGGCTTAAATGAAACTAGTTTCATTTATTATTTTCCATCATTTGTGTTCAGCAGAGCTGTTTTAGGATTAAATGTGTGTTTTTTTTTAATAGACTCACTTTACAACTCCCTGAGATCGAGTTAAATGGTTGAGTTTTACTATTTGGTCTGGTGGGAACACTTTTAGCATAGCTTGGCATAAATCATTGAATCAGATTAGACCATAAGCATTTTGCTCAAAAATTACCAAATTTTCTTATTTAAAGCTAGACTCTTCTGTAGTTACATTGTGTATGGTGTAAGTGAAAGTAAAAGTTGCTATTCAAATTCCTTCATTATCGTGACAGAATGTGAGTGTAGTTCCTAGAATAGAAAATAGCAACTTTCATTTTTTTCGTCAGTAGTTCCTAGCTATATCGGCCAAGAAAATAGCAACTTTAATTTTTGGTCTGTAGTTCCTAGCTATATCGACCTAGAAAACAGCAACTTTCATTTTTGGTCTGTAGTTCCTAGCTATATCGGCCTAGAAAATAGCAACTTTTATTTTTCATCGGTAGTTCCTAGATATATCGGCCTAGAAAATAGCAACTTTTATTTTTCATCGGTAGTTCCTAGCTATATCGGCCTAGAAAATAGCAACTTTTATTTTTCATCGGTAGTTCCTAGCTATATCGGCCTTGAAAATAGCAACTTTTATTTTTCATCGGTAGTTCCTATAGCTATATCGGCCTAGAAAATAGCAACTTTTATTTTTCATCGGTAGTTCCTAGCTATATCGGCCTTGAAAATAGCAACTTTTATTTTCATCGGTAGTTCCTATAGCTATATCGGCCTAGAAAATAGCAACTTTTATTTTTCATCGGTAGTTCCTAGCTATATCGGCCTTGAAAATAGCAACTTTTATTTTTCATCGGTAGTTCCTATAGCTATATCGGCCTAGAAAATAGCAACTTTTATTTTTCATCGGTAGTTCCTAGCTATATCAGCCTAAAAAAAATAGCAACTTTAATTTTTAGTCTGTAGTTCCTAGCTATATCAGCCTAGAAAATAGCAACTTTCATGTTACGTCGAAAGTTCCTAGTTATATTGGCCTAGAAAATAGCAACTTTTATCTTTCATCGGTAGTTCCTAGCTATATCGGCCTTGAAAATAGCAACTTTTATTTTTGGTCTGTAGTTCCTAGCTATATCGGCCTAGAAAATAGCAACTTTTACTTTTGGTCTGTAGTTCCTAGCTATATCGGCCTAGAAAATAGCAACTTTTATTTTTCATCGGTAGGTCCTAGCTAATTTATAAATAGCAATGAAAGTTTGTGAACTTTTACATATGTGTAATCCTCCCTCAGGCAACGCAGTGGCGCAGTAGGTAGTGCTGTCGCCTCACAGCAAGAAGGTCGCTGGTTGCCGTTTCTTTGTGGAGTTTGCATGCTCTCCCTGCGTTCACGTGGGTTTCCTCCAGGTGCTCCGGTTTCCCCCACAGTGCAAAGACATGCGGTACAGGTGAATTGGGTAGGCTAAATCGTCCGTAGTGTATGTGTGTAAATGAGCGTGTATGGATGTTTCCCAGTGATGGGTTGTGGCTGGAAGGGCATCCGCTGCGTAAAAACCAACTGGATAAGTTGGCGGTTATTCCCCTGTGGCGACCCCAGATTAATAAAGGGACTAAGCTGAAAAGAAAATTAATCAATGAATGATAATCCTCCCTCATTAATGTGTTTAATTATAGATGACATGACTGATATCCTGTTACATAAAATTAGCAAAACTTCTGAACTAAAAACATTCTCTTAGACATTGGTTTTGATTAAGAGGCTCACACTGCAGGCTGAATTAAAAGCGTAATGTGTTAAGTCAAGAGCATAGTGGTAAAATAATCATTTATCTTTCTTTGCAATGTAAATGGAGAAAAAAGGCAGTTACTGTAAGTGGGTTCCGGCAAATCAGCTTATCTGTATCAGTTTAATGGCATACAGACACAGAACGCAGGAGAAAATTGGACAATCGGTTTAGCAGAACAGAAGAGAGATAAACAGACAGAGAGATGAACTGAATTACCCACATTTACTGCTGTCACACGTGAGCCTCTATAACGGGCAGACACGCACGCATTGGTGACCCTCTGACACACATGAAAAGCCATTATATGTGCAGTAAACCACAGCGCCCCCTGTTGCTCACAGATGTGACAATGCAAACATTGTTGCAAGCTGTTAATGGCCTTTCTGGCACTATAAATTTTGTGCAACTAATGAATTAACTAACTTACTAAATAAATAAATAATAGTTATTATTATTATTATTATTATTATTATTATTAATATTATTTTAGTAGCAATAGTTATAGCAGCAGTAGTATTGCTATTAATAATAATAATAATATACTATTCTTTACATTTTTATTTATATTAGTTATAGCAGCAGCAGTATTGTTATTATAAATAAAATCATAATAAAACAACAATAATAATAATAATAATAATAGTAGTAGTAGTTGTTGTTGTATCAGCAGCAGTAGTATTGTTATAATTATAAGTATTTTTGTTATTATTATTTTTTTATTAATATTTTTAGTAGTAGTAGTAGTAGTACTATTATTAATAATAATAAAAATAATAATAATAAATTCATTTTCTTTTTGGCTTAGACCCTTTATTAATCAGGGGTCGCCACAGCGGAATGAACCGCCAACTTATCCAGCATATGTTTTACACAGCTGATGCCCTTCCAGCCACAGTCCAACAATGGGAAACAACAACAACAACAACAACAACGATAATAATAATAATAGTAATAATAATAATAATTGTTTTTTTTATTATAATTATTATATTTATTATTATTATTATTATTATTATTATTATTATTATTAGTTATAGTGGCAGCAGTATTGTTATTTTTTATATTAAATATAATCATAAAATAATTATAATAATAGTATTAATAGTAGTTGTATCAGCAGCAGTAGATTTGTTAATAATAATAATAACAATAATTAGCATTATTAATGTTGTTGTAGTTGTTGTTTTTATTAGCTATAGCAGCAGCAGTATTGTTAATAATAATAATAATAATAATAATAGTTAATAATTATTATCGTTAATATTAATAGCTATAGCAGCAGCAGTATTGTTAATAATAATAATAATAATAATAATAGTTAATAATTATTATCGTTAATATTAATAGCTATAGCAGCAGCAGTATTGTTAATAATAATAATAATAATAATAATAATAGTTAATTATTATTATTATTATTATTATTATTATTATTATTATTATATTATTAGTTATAGCAGCAGCAGTATTGTTAATAATAATAATAATAATAATAATAATAATAATAGTTAATTATTATTATTGTTAATATTAATAGCTATAGCAGCAGCAGTATTGTTAATAATAATAATAATAATAATAGTTAATTATTATTATTATTATTATATTATTAGTTATAGCAGCAGCAGTATTGTTAAATTATTAATAATAAAAATAATAATAGTTGTAGTAGTTGTATCAGCAGTATTGTTATTACAAATAATATAATTATTGTTGTTGTTGTTGTTGTTGTTGTTATTGTTATTAGCAGCAGTATTGTTATTTTTATTATTATTATTATTATTATTATTATTATTATTATTATTATTATTATTATTATTATTATTATTATTGTAGATAGTAAGAAAAAATTAAGCAACAATCCACTGCTAATCACCGGTATTTACATGAGGGGAAAAATGAAGTATAAAAGAGTCTTTTAGAAAACCACACATGTTATAATTTATGGGCGACTTAAATGCATTTCAGATTTAACCCTTGCTCTCAGAAAACAGTCATGTCTTGTTTTGATCATGGGAAACGTGTGGTTGTGACAGGATGCAAGCTCAAATGTAGAGCACAGATGCAGTCGAAGGGTCTGATAAACAGGAGAATGCGTGAGGCGTATTCACATAAAAGAACTCACCCTCGATTGCATAATCAATGCCGTTGTCGGTGGGTCTGTTCAAGGCCGGGTACATGTTGAAAAGATTGGCCACGAACGCCATATTGAGCTTATGGTTTCCTGCAACCACGTCCTTGGGAGTGACAAACTGTCTGCAGTCCAGACGAGCCGCCTGCCTCAGCATCAGCTCTGCTCGCATCTCATCATCACGCTCCTAAAACACAGTCATTAAATCAGAAGAACTGCTCTTACATCGAAACTGAAGCTGGAAACCAGATCATTTTTTCCAGTAGACTTCTGCCATATGATTATTGGATGCTGTGCCACAATAAGAACACAAAATTGTGGGCATAACTGTACATTTTGCTGCTTCATTCAGCATTCTGAATCACTTTTGTTGGCATGAAAATGAATGGGTTTTGCCACTGATCTATAATAGACAACCAGATTGCCCATTATGTCATAAAAAGCGGTCACAACCATATTGATAAGCCCTCTTATGCTCAGGCGTTCTATGGAATTAATAGGAAATTGTATGATTTTAATAAGAAAGACACTCACTTGGATTTAAAACACTCATATGTACTGTCTGGTCAACACAAATGTCCTAAATATGAAAGGATAGGAGTTCAACATCACCATTGGAAGAGGTTGCTTCAAACTTTTCGTTCAGATACTGAATGTTCACTCGTACACATATAAAGATGTTGGACACAGTCAAATATAGTCACTGAATAGAAATGTCTGGTGAATGTGTACTTAAAATATAGTCTTTTCTGATTTGGTTTATAAGGGTTTGTTAAAATTTGATACTTGTTTGTTTTAGTAGGTTGCGTTAAGTTAATTCATATGACGCCAATACAATTTGAACTTAACGACAAATTAGTACATATGGCTCTATATGGCCTGTTTTAAAAAGAGGTGTTGCTTCCATCAAAAAACTGTCAGACGGCTTTGCTATTTGAGCACATTATAGGCCTACACTCACCGGCCACTTTATTAGGTACACCTTACTAGCACCGGGTTGGACTCCATTTTGCCTTCCGAACTGCCTTAATCCTTCGTGGCATAGAGTCAACAAGGTGCTGGAAATATTCCTCAGAGATTTTGCTCCATATTGACATGATAGCATCACGCAGTTGCTGCAGATTTGTCGGCTGCACATCCATGATGCAAATCTCCCGTTGCACCACATCCCAAATGGGCCCTATTTGACTGAGAAATGGTGACTGTGGAGGCCATTTGAGCACAGTGAACAGACAAGAAACCAGTCTGAGATGATTTGCGCTTTATGACATGGTGCGTTATCCTGCTGGAAGTATCCATCAGTACACTGTGGTCATAAAGGGATGGACATTGTCAGCAACAATACTCAAATAGGCTGTGGCACTGACATGATGCTCAATTGGTACTAATGGGTGCAAAGTGTGGCAAGAAAATATCCCCCACAGCATTGCACCACCACCAGCCTGAACCGTTGATACAAGGCAGGATGGATCCATGTTTTCATGTTGTTGACGTTAAATTCTGACCCGACCATCTGAATGCTGCAGCAGAAATCGAGACTCAGGCCAGGCAACGTTTTTCCAGTCTTCTATTTTTCAATGTTGATGAGCCTGTGCAAACTGTAGCCTCAGTTTCCTGTTCTTAGCTGACAGGAGTGGCACCCAGTGTGGTCTTCTGCTGCTGTTGCCTATCCGCCTCAAGGTTGGATGTGTTGTGCATTCAGAGATGCTCTTCTGCATACCTCTGTTGTAACGAGTGGTTATTTGAGTTATTGTTGCCTTTCTATAAGCTTGATCCAGTCTGGCCATTCTCCTCTAGCATCAACAAGGCATTTGCGCCCAAAGAACCGCCGCTCACTGGACATTTTCTCTTTTTCAGACCATTCTCTGTAAACCCTAGATATGGTTGTGCATGAAAATCCCAGTAGATCAGCAGTTTCTGAAATACTCAGATAAACCTGTCTTGCACCAACAACCAAGCCATGTTCAAAGTCACTTAAATCACCTTTTTTCCCCATTCTGATGCTTGGTTTGAACTGCAGAAGATGGTCTTGACCATGTCTACATGCCTAAATGCATTGAGTTGCTGTCATGTGATTGGCTAATTAGAAATTTGCGTCAACGAGCAGTTGGACAGGTGTACCTAATTGGCTGGTGGCTTAGCCTAACAGCTAAGTGGCTGGTGACTGTATATTCCATGTGACATCATGTACCGTTCATTCAAATAAAAGAGAGAGAAAAAAAGCAGAGTGATATGTGATCAGGATGAGTTACTGTATTTCCAAGGAACCACTGAATTGAGCTTGTTGGGCTATTTGCATTATGAATTTGCATTATTATATTGCATCCTGTTGTTTTTGCATTAACCAGCTGTCGGGTTAGTGGCTAAGTCAGTCTTATCACATTGAAACTATACACCCTTCCACCAAATTTAGAGTCTTTTGGCTTTATTTTAAAGCAGGTACGTTAAGTAAAGCAATCTAAACATGATGTGTCAAACATGTAACGCCACCAGCTTCTTTAAATAAATCTCAGTCCGGACTTTGTCCATATATGACACAGAACTGGTTGCCAAAAAAACAAATGTGTTTTTAGAGCGTTGTGTCTTTCATGTCTGTAACACAAATGACTTTCATTCATTCATTTTCCTTCAGCTTAGACTGTTATTTATCAGAGGTCGCCACAGTGGAATGAACCTCCAACTATTCCGGCATATGACTTTCGCATTGGATGTCCTTCCAGTCATAACCCAGCACTCTCGCGTTCACATACACACATACACTCCGGCCAAATTTGTTGACCCAATTCACCTATAGCACATGTGTTTAAATTGTGGGGGAAACCGGAGCACCCAGGGGAAACCAAAGCACCAAAGCACCTAAAAATGCTTTTAGAAACAGTTGAATTCCCCCTCTCGTTCCTCACAGTGGATTGGCCCACTGCCTCCTTTCCCAGTTCATTTCACTGAGTCAGGTGTGCGGCTGCGGCTCAATTAATGTTGAATTCCAGTAAGTAGGGTATTTTATTCACTTTAAATAAAGCAATTCTCTTTAATCTAGTTGATATAGACTCATTTAATAATTAGTTGAAGCAAAAATGCTGATTACCGATGTAACCTTTCCTGAATATGCTATATTAGCGATTTAAATATTACTCATCTAGTTAATGTTAGTTAGTTTACAATATATCTTGTTGCATAGTGCACTGCAACTAACATGCCTAAGCCATTTCCAGTGCATTGCTTTATTTGTATTGACTTGGCATGATGTTACTTAACATTAACGGCCACAGTTAGTATATTGTTTAACTGTGCATTTACTTAATGAGCACTGTGCTATGTCTGTAAACAACATAACAAACAATGCAATAGTTCGGTTTAAAGAAAAATCTGCTTTGTCATTGAACCTGAGAAATAATAATAAAGACGCAGTCTCCATGCTACGATAATAATGATAGAAAAAATGTTTTTCATTGTGGGGATATACAGTTAAAGTCAGAATTATTAGCCCCCCTGTTTATTTTTTTCCCCAATTTCTGTTTAACGGAGAGAAGATTTCTTTCAACACATTTCTAAAAATAATAGTTTTAATAACTGGTTTATTTTATCTTTGCCATGATGACAGTAAATAATAGTTTACTAGATATTTTTCAAAACACTTCTATACTGCTTAAAGTGACATTTAAAGGCTTAATTAGCCTTAAAAGGGTTAATTAGGTTAACTAGGCAGGTTAGGGTAATTAGGCAAGTTATTTTATAACGATGGTTTGTTCTGTAGACTATCGGAAAAAACTACAGCTTAAAGAGGCTAATAATTTTGACCTTAAAAAGAAGAAAAAATATTATCAGACATACTGTGAAAATTTCCTTGCTCTGTTAAACATAATTTGGGAAATATTTAAAAAAGAAAAGAAATTCAAAAGGGAGCTAATAATTCTGACTTCAACTGTATCTTTATAAGTACTATTAGACTGTATTATTTGTTTCCCCTTCAAAAATTGCTCATGAGAAATGTTTTATTTATTTTCCCTCCCTATTGTCCCCTGTTAAATGAAACTTAAGCCCATGGGTTGGATGAGTAAATTTTCCTCAATATGGTATTATTAAAGGGGTTCCGTGTTCTTTCAGTATTACTGTTATTATAATATTAATGACCACTAGAATCAAGAGCGTCTGTGCTCCACATCTCACGCTTTCAAACGCCACCGTGCGTTCACTGCGTGTCAGGATTGGCGTCTGAGGCGCAAGTCATTTATTAAATGAAGAAAAGATTCACACAGCGTCTCTTATTGCAGCAAATTCCATTTTTACTGTTAATATTTGCCGCCAGAAAATCAGGAAGTGACGATTTGTTGACTTTGACTCGTTGGATAGGAACGCTGCTTTATTGGCACATCTTTTCTGCGATAATCCAGTTTTGCACACAAAGTTAATTCACATTTTTGGATGGAAACAGAGTTTATGTGTGCGACACAGAAGTATAGTTCAGCTTTTACTGTGGCTCTTGTGTTCTCTTTTGCTATGCTAACTGTGCTTGTTTTAGTCTTTTCTCAGAAGGGGGTTTTTGACTAGAATGCTCTAGTTTTTACACCATCATGGTGATATTGCTTCTATAGTCATTTAGCCATTTTACTACTTGAGCCACAGCAGAAAACGCAGCATAACAAAACCTTCTCAATACCAATGTACAAAACCGAACTTGCTCTGTTTTTCAGGACTTGGCTTGTTGCCTTTTGTTCTCATATTTCCCTTCGCTTTGTTTTGACAGCAATCAGTGTTGAGTATCATAAAGCCGCCGTCTTTCTTATCTGCTCTAAATCATGCTAATATGTGATAGAACAAACCCTGACACAGGAAGCCGATCCGCACGTTCACTTCCTGAGCAAACAGGCAAAGGCTGTTGACCCAAGCATTCAGGCTGACTTACGCTCAGTCCTAACATGTCAATGTCAATCCTCATCTGGTCATCCAAGTCTCCTTTGGGTGAGATCTGATTAAGCAGGTGGAAATATGCCCTGGAGTCCTGAGAGAGGAAAAAAAGGGCTCTGTTTATGGTCAATCTTAAGGGACAGGCAAAGACAGTTCGAAAGGATTTAATGTCAAACCAGACCAAAGGCTAAAGTATATGATACATATATGTTCGTAACAGTGTTGTTTAAAGGTCTCATGAAATTTAAATAAAGCTTTTTAGATGTTGGTATCAGTATTGTTCGTTTTTAAGATATCTATAAGCCAAAACAGTGACAAAATTTTTATTTAGAAAATATAAAACTGATGTAAACATGTAAAGCTTATAGTTTGTCACTTCCCCCCAAATAAATCAATGGTTTTATTCATGTCAACATCGTGCCACCTGAATGCAACTTCATTGTCATATTTAACATCAGAAGAAATTAATAATTTAATAATTTATATTTGATAACTATAATAGGCTGATTTGCTCCTAAACACACATTTCTTACTATTATGAATGACAAACACAGTTTGAAAACTTGCATCCTTGTTTTTTTCTATCATTAGATATCTTTTTTTTTTTTTTGTAATGTGTTAGTAGGTAATATATATACAGCGGGGGAAACAAGTATTGAGCACATCACCATTTTTCTCAGAAAACATATTTCTAAAGGTGCTTTTGACTTGAAATGTTCACCAAATGTTGGTAGCAACCAAAGAAATTCATATATGTAGAGAAAACAATATTAATTAGTTTACAAAAATAAATTATGTGTAATAAAATGAAATAACACAGGACATATTGAACACATGAAAAAAGGGAGGTGTAGAAAAGCAGTGAAAGCCCAGACAGCAGCTGAAATGTCAGCTGTCATTTAGCAAACCTCTGCCTTTCATCAGTGTAAATGAATATTAGCTGCTTCAGTCTAACATCTACATTAGCAGGAGGATGAAGATGAAATCAGGGTGGACATTTCAGCAAGACATTGATCCAAAACACAGCCAATGAAACTTTCAAATGCTTTCAGAGAAAGAAAATAAAGCTGTGGAATGGCCAAGCCAATCACCTGATGTGAATCCAATATAAAATAGAAATTAAAAATCAGATTTGAAAAAACTCACACCTGAGCAATGCATGCGATTCCGTTCTCTACATGAGAGGCGTCTTTAAGCTGTCATAACCAAAAAAATGTTTAATATAAAGTATTAAATACGTTTTAGTAGTTCAGTACTCTCTCCTTGTGTCATTCCATTGTTATTACACATAACTCATTTTTCAGATTTAACAGTTTTGTTATATTTTTAGGTTTGTATTGTTTGGGTATTTACTAAAATCTTGTTCAATTCCATGTCAACAGCTCCTTTAGAAATATAATTCCCAGGAGAAAAACCTGACGTGTTCAATACTGAATACAGAGATCACTATATATTTGTCATGTAAACTCCAGTCATTCATTAATGTCAATTATGCATAACAACTGATAACGATGACTGATAAGGAAGCTACCTTGATATCTTCACCGAAGTTTCTGATCTGTTTCCATCCAGCAGCTTTGAGGTGATAGTTGACCCATCGGAGCAAAAGGTCCTCAGGGGACATTGACATAAGGTGGTCCAGCTCTTCTGACTCATCCAGCAAAGCAATTAGCGCTACACACACACACATAAATACACAGACAAGTGTTACTGGAATCCTTTTAAGAGGTGTAAATCAGTCACTCACGAACATGTGTGCTTTTATTTATTTATGGCAGCAATTAGAGCCTCCATTTGGATAGCACTGTGATTACAAGAAAATCTATTTAGGCTATCAGAGCAAAGTAATGACCTTCGTTGCGCGAGATCTCGATGTCAGCGAAGAGGCCGATTTTTATGATTTGCCACAGGAGGCCGAGCACAAGGTGAGGGGTCCCGGCTTTCATGTCCTGCGCGTCGATGTTGACCACCGTACAGCCGATCGCAGAGGCAGAGTTGAGAGCCAACATCAAATTCTCCTGCATTAGTTGAGAGACACAAACAAGTATATATATAGGAGATGCAGTTTAAGTCATAACTATTAGCCTACTGTGATTTTTTTTTCTTTGTGAAATATTTCCCAAATGATGTTTAACAGAGTAAGGAATTTTTCACAGTATTTCCTATGATATTTTTTCTTCTGGAGAAAGTCTTAGGACATACTCACAATATGCTATCCGAACCATGCCCAGGCCCATTTCCCGGATTGTTTGAGAAGTGTGAGTGCTCTGAATCGGGCTTAGGCGCAAGTTTACCTGGCTGGCCCGGTTGGAAGAGGTGTGCCTGAGCACGGTTCACTTGGGCGGTACACTTTTAATGTGGGTGCAAAGCACGCTTGAGCCCGAAACTGAAGACAAGGCGTGACTTTTAAGGGACTGTTTCATATAGATTTATTAATCATTCTTACTGTTCAATGAACGCAAACTGTCGTAGATTATTAAAGACGCAAACCCCTCACTGCACCTTTAGCAAACCTCCTAATACCTGCAGCAGGAGGACTTTATGGTTGTTTATGAGCATCAAAAGTCGCTGATTCAATTCAATTCAATTCAATTCACTTTTATTTGTATAGCGCTTATACAATGTAGATTGTGTCAAAGCAGCTTCACATAAAAGGTCACAGTAAATAGGAACAGTGTAGTTCAGTTTGTAGTGTTTAAGTTCAGTTCAGTTTAGCTCAGTTCAGTGTGGTTTAAAAATCCCTACTGAGAGTCCCATACTGAAGAGCAAATCCAACGATCTACAGATCCCAAACCATGCAAGCTAGTGGCGACAGCGAAGAGGGGAAAAAAATGTCACTAATTGGCTAAGTGAAGAAAAAAAACCTTGAGAGAAACCAGACTCAGTTGGGCACGACCATTTTAATTTCTCCGCTGGCCAAACGTCTTGTGCAGAGCTGCAGTCTCAGCGGCGGAGGCTAGAAGCTGGCCTCAGCGAAGACTCGTCTGTCTCTGGAGCGTCACAGGAATCAGTCTCATGTTCTCCACTCCTCCATGACCACCAGAGTAGCTGCTCAGGATACGGCCTGGTCCAGGATATGGAAACCTTGGGATCATCTCGTCGTTGGTCTTGGATCGAATCAGTGACTCCGCATAGTCCGCATTTGACTGCATGTCACTGCATCCCAATTGACTGAAACGATATAACTAAAGAAATCTCCACTGTGCTGAGCGAGAGCGCTTACTGAACAGCGCATCATCGATGACGTAAGCGTGCCCAGGCCCGAATGTAATGTGAGTGCGGGCCGTCGGGGGAGATGGGAGGGGGACAAGCGTGCTTCGGCCTGGTTCAAGGCAACTGTACATAGTGTGAGTATGCCCTTATTTGATTAATTTCGGCTAGAATAAAAGTAGTTTTAAATTTTTTAATAACCATTTTAAGGTCAATATTTTAACCCCCTTAACCTCCTAGGGCTGGAGTGTCCACATTCGTGGACAGCACATTGTAGCTCTTGAGTGGCTATTTAAAATACTTGTTTTATATTTTGTTACATACACACAGTGTCATCCTACAACTGTTTTGCAGCATATGAAATGTCCCAAACCCTATTTTTAACTGTCCAAAATAGGAAACATTTTTGTTTTTGCTCTCTGATAGTAAGAGCAAGTTCTATGTTAAATATGCATTTAAAAAATTCAGGAAAAAAGTGTTTTATGTAAATTCCGACCACAAGTCCACATGTATGGACATCATTTTTCTCTAAAAGTACATCATATCAAAAGATAATACTTAGATTTTTATTCTAATTAGGTTCCAAAAGGTTCAAATAGCAAAGATAAATAAAAAAAATGCATGTAAAAAACACCTTGGGCCTAGGAATGTTCCTAAAAACCAATCAGGTTTTTTTGCCCTCGAGTCCGAGTATCTACCAATATCAAAACCTGATCCGATACTTCTATAATACATTAAAAACAAGAATAAAAAGTGAAGAAACAGATCCAGGATGTTCCTTATGTTTTTATTTATTCACCTTATTTTAACATTCAACAACTCTGTTAACAAACAGAGCACTTCTGTGAGGTAGCTTGAACAATCAAGAAATAAATAACATCAATTCTTCACTTTACTGCAACAGTAAATATAAAAAATCTAATATAAAAACAAATAGCACCTTAACTTAAAATACCCGGCAGGCAAGTAAACAAAAAAATAAATAAAAGTGCCACAGTGTTTGCAAAGCCGGTAATGTGCTTTTAGGAACTGCACTCCTAAATCTTACTGTCATCACAGCAGGAAATGTATGTTTTTCTTAATAAAAACTAACATCTCTAACATGTCAGGTTTGAGTCTGTTTCTGTTCTCATCAAGAACGTTTGCAACACGACTAAAAAACTCATCAACTTTATAATACTTCCACACCGCAGACATACTCGCCTCCGCTTCAAGCTGCTTTGCCGGCAGTGATGTCATGCCGCACTTTTGCTGTGAAGTCAAGAAAGAGGTCTGACTCTGTGCCACTGCATAACTATAGATGTGTTAAAAATACATATATATTGGAGTCTTGACTGGAAGGTAACGTCCAATTCAGATCGAGTCTGAAACTACGTGATCAGGCCTGATTTCCCATCTTGTGATCAGATCTGGACATCCCTACCCTTAATTGTCTACTAAACAAAACCATCATTATACAATGTTTTGCCTGATTAACCTAAATAAGCCTTTAAATGTCACTTTAAGCTGTATCGAAGTGCCTTGAAAAATATCTAGTAAAATATTCTGAACTGTCATCATGGCAAAGATAAACCAAATCAGTTATTAGAAACGAGTTATTAAAACTATTATGTTTAGAAATGTGTTGAAAAATCTTTATTCCATCAAACAGATATTGGGGGAAAAATATACAGGGGGGGGTTAATAATTCAGGAGGGATAATAATAAGTATATTTGTGGCACTAGACAAAAGTCCATTCAAGGTTCCTACTCTAAGCTAAACTCCCTGACTTTTCCCTGATTTTCACTGAAAAAAGCTGAATTTCCATGACCTATAATGAATAGAAATGCTAAATAGGCTCATTGTGAAAAAAAGGCTAGCCATAAGGCGAAGACACAAGGGAAAACAAGTTAATAACAATGTGCACTAGCAAAATAAACACTGTAAATTCAAATTTCACATGGACACACTAACTTGAACTTGAGTCACTGCGAGCAGTTTAGTGCTATATGTCGTCATGCTAACTGAAAGGCTACTGGCAACAGAATATGATTAGTTGTTGTTACCTATAGGCCTTGCTAATGTTTTTAGTGTTAAAGGGTCCTTAGGATAAACACCTCAAGGTTAAAAATGTTTAAAGTGGTTAAATGAATGTAAATACTGTAAATAAAGACAAAACGTGTTCAGATATATCAGATATTGTGTGTATTAGGATTTTTTTAATATATATTTGTCATATAATCTAGTTCAATAAGTTTGAAATAATTTATTTTTAAAAACAATATATTTTATAAATATTTATAAAAATTTTAAATAACTGCTTTCTTATTTTATTACTATTATTAATAATAATCATAATAATAATAATAATAAATAAATAAATAATTAATATTAGAGTCATTTCTGAAGGATCATGTGACTCAGAAGAATAGATTAATAAGCTGAAAAAGCATCATTAAAATCACTGGAATAAATGATTCAATTAAATGATAAACTACTTTGAACAGTTATTTTATAGTGCAATAACATTTCACAATTTGTATTTTATTTTTGATGAAATAAATGCAGCCTTGGTGAGTAGGAGAAGCTTATTTTAAAACATTTAAAATCCTACTGACCCCAAACTTTTGACTGGTGGTGTACTGTATATGTGTGAATGGGTCTTAAAGATGGTGAAGATGGGTTAGGGCAAACCTCTCTGAACATGTAAAGATCGAATGTAAAGTAATTAAATATGAAAAACACTGTAATAAAACATTTTTTGTGTGTTGTTCTCTATATTTATATATAATATATTTATAATATCAGTGCTTAATATAAAATAGTATGAAATATCTATTTACACAATGTAATACAGTACACTGGGAACACTGTACAATGTATTTATAGTACTAAGATGAACAAACCATGAGCAATATACAGTTGAAGCCAGAATTATTAGCCCTACTTTCATTTATTTTTTATTTTTTTGTTTAAAAAAAATGTTTGTTTAACAGAGCAAGGACATTTTCACAGTATTTCCTCTAATATTTTTTCTCTTCTGGAGTAAGTTATATTTGTTTTATTTCGGCTAGAATAAAAGCAGTTTTCAATTTTTTTAAAAACCATTTTAAGGTCAAAATTATTAACCCCTTTAATCTATAGTTGTCACGATCACCAGCGATCGTAACTTCCTAGATCGCTGGATCTCACACACAATAACCTATAGACTACAAATCCGCCATTCATGGACTACATATTCAGTCATGCCACACACGCACTCACACCTGCTCCAAGTCTCTACTGATTACACTCGCACCACCTGAGGATCATCAAAGACTGATTACAAACACCAGTTAAGCAGCACACACACTCATTCACATTGCCGAGTCTTGTTGACATTTCAACGCATTCTCCTAGTCTTGTTTTCCTGTGTTTTGACCCTAGTCTTGTTTACCTAGTTCTCCCCGTCTGCCGACTGCCTTCTGACCTCTCGCCTGATACATTTGACTACGATTCTAGACTGCCTTTATACATCTGTTTGCACCTGTGTTGACCATTGCTTGCCTGACTTTGATTAAACCTGCAAGTGGATCCAAACTTCAGTTGTCTCTGTCACTCCCCGTGTTACCATAGTTGACCTTTAATGTCAATATTATTACCCCCCTTAAGCTATATATATATATTTTCGATTGTCTACAGAATAAACCTTTTATACAATGAATTGCCTAATTACGCCAACTTGCTTAGTTAACCTAGTCAAGTCTTTAACAGTCACTTTAATCTGAATACTAGTATCTTGACAAAAAAAAATCAGTTATTAGACATGAGTTATTAAAATCATTGTGTTTTGAAAACACCTTCTTTCCGTTAAACTAAAATTGAGGAAAAAATATACAGGGGCTAATTATTCAGGAGGGCTAATAATAATCACTTCAACAAGTAAATACTGATAAGTCAAAGTAGTAATACATTTAATAATGCCTTCAATAGTATAATATGAAGGCATATTGGTTTTTATTTTACTTTTGACTCACAGATTACATGAAGTTGACCCTTTTTGTTAAATTTGAAAAAAGCGAAAGTGCTCACAGTCATTGTGAACGGAGTACATTTCTTGTTGATGACCCGCTCATCGATGGTGTCTGGCTGTGACAGGTTAATCATTTTACTGTAAAGAGAGACGACAAAGAGAACATTAAACATGAAAAAAATGATAGCCCAGCATATTTAACGGCATGACAAACAGAGAGCAGCCCAGAGTAAACCACAGTTAATGGTATATTACCACAGCAAAATTCCATCTTTCACGGATTTGAATAAACTGTCAGTCCCGGGGTCCATCGGGATCAGATGTTTGCAGTCGGGATCGTTTGCCAAGGCTTTATTGACCCAGTTCACAAAGGCCACTTTTTCTTCATCTGAGAAGAGATGGAAAAACAAAACATTAGCAGAATGACATTTGGACCACTTGTGTCAGGGGTCATTAATTGACACATCTCTTTTCAAACCGTTCACAGTTTTCAGAATTAGTGCTCAAGCACAGCACAAAAAGTGTTCATAGCACTTCACTTTTTCCACAGTTTTTTATGTTACAGCCTTATTCCAAAATGGATTAAATACATTTATTTCCTCAAAATTCTACACATAATACCCCATAATGACAATGTGAAAAAAGATTTGTTGAAATTGTTGTATGGTCTAACAGGGTTGAGCTTATTCTCTTAATGAGTTATGGGTGTGGTTTGGGAATAAACCAATCAGAGTCTCATCGCTTATTCCTTTTAAGAGTCAGTTGCAACGCGCCATGGCGCATTTGCTATTTACATGGCAGACTTTGTAAGTGGAAAAACTGAAAGCTTCACTAGCAAGATAACAGTTAAACAGACCATCTGCAGCATGAGGATAAAGAATGAGCCTCCTTCATTCTGCCTCTTTACTTTCTATTTCCTTTTCTCTCTTTAATGGATTAGGAAACGGTGTTGTATACATGAAGACATCCATTAGCCCACATATTTAATTTTGTTTGTTAAGTGCAAAGATTTGTTTCAAAACTATTTCTAAATTCAGTTCTAATTATCAGCAAACATATAAATAAGCAATAATAATGAATTGTGGTCAAAAAACTGAGTTATTTCCAAACACGTTCTATGCTCCATATGGTCCAAAACCCGACAGGTAGACAAATTTAAGCTTGACTTTAATAAAACAAATATAAATATGCTTATAATAATAATAATAATAATAATAATAATAATAATAATAATAATAATAATAATAGTAATAATAATAATAACATTATGCAAAAGAAAGTTGTCATGAATGAACTGAAAAAAGCCCCCCCCCAAGATGAAGAATGCATTCAGGCAGTGGTTTTTATATTTATATTTAATTTTATTTATTTAGTTATTTATTTAATAATTTTTGTAATATTTTAATCCTTTAATCCTTTTTAATTTGTAAAGATATTTGCATACTGCTGTACATCCTGTGTGTATTAAGCAATGTGTACGCCTTTAAGGCGCATAAGTAACGCACTCTGTGCTGGACTTTAGACCTGCTTTCAGCTGGTCTATAAATTGGGCAGTCTTCCTCAAGTTTAGTTCCTCAAAATAGCAACGTGCCAACATTGCACCTTAACACACAACTTTTCTAGACCGGCACACCCATGCGTTCACAAAGTGGCACAAATGGATTTGCTGTTTAAACTTTGTGGCGCAAAACAGGAAAATTAGGGTTGCACTGGTCTGAAAATAGCAACACATTGCTGCAAACATGTCTTGTGCAGTATTGCACCGGGTGTATGATAGGGCTCATAATGTCTTTGCAGCTGACTGCTTTAAAATTTTAAGTCAACTTTTTTTTTTTTTTTTACAGTGCAAGTACACTGTAAAAAAGTTCTCAACTCAAAATTGTAAGGCAACTTGCTGCAGAGCTTTGAGTTGACTCAACTTTCAACATGTACTGCACTTGACTCGATTTAAGTTGAGTAAACTCAAAACTACCCTGAAGCTGGTTTCCCTTCATTTTTAAGTTGAGTCAACTTATTTTTTTACACTGTAAATGCTAAAACGAAGAAATCAAACTTTTAAATCTCAGCTGAATTCTTTACTTTCATTAAACAAACCGTTTTTAACATGCAGTTAAGTGGTTTTTATGAGTAAACTCAACACTGAGCTCGAAAATATGTCCACCTAACTTACAATTTTAAACTGAGTTGACAATTTGTAAATTGGTTTTTTTTACACTGTACAGTTTAACAAAGTGACTTATACTTACATTTTAGTTATTTGAAATAATATAATGCATAATATCATAAATAATATGTTTATTATATAATAAGAAATATAGTGTTTATTATGTAATAAAAATTATATAGCGAAGTCTGTAAAATAACAGAAAATGTAGCTGCAGTTTAGTAGAAGGCTTTTGTACTATAATATACAACACCAAAGCAGACAATATATCACTTTAAACTATTAAAAGTGTTACTAAAAGATCAAAAGAAAAGATCAAGGTCCCATAATGCAATTCAAAAGCATAAATAAACAGGAAAAAAAATGAAAATTTAAAACAAGAATCACAAAATATGGAAAACTGCTATTATTATAATGGATCTTTTTTAACAGTGTACTTTATAGTGAAATACAAGTGAAACGGTTGTTTAGCTCAATAACATTTCCTCCACACTAAAAGCCCATCCAAACGAAGAGTAATAACATGGTCTCGTATTTATCGTAATTACAGTATTCAGAATAACAAGCATTCACATCCTCCTACAACTAGTGATTACAACTTTACACTTGGAATTTTAGGTATGTTCGCGCCATATTGGAATTACCATAATTACAAGACTCCAGCTTGTTATATGCATCGTAGAACTCATAATTACAATTTTTTTTTTTTTCTGATTGCTTGTACCACATGGAACTGTGCATCTCACATGGAACCAGAGAAAAAAATGTATTTGAGCCGTTATTTTTTCATATTTATATTTTTAAAATAATGCTTTTTTTTTTTTTTTTGCAGCACATGCTCATTGAAAATACATGCCTATACATATTCGCGAAACCTTAAAATACATTGCACTGGGTACATTTTATTGTACATTTCAGAAGACAAATCCACTACAGGACACTGTTTATATTTTTACATTGGGATATCTGAAATGCTTTTTGTTGTACCTTTCAGATACACATCCTTCTTCACTGTAAAAAATGCACACAATTGATTAGTGTTTAGATAACATGAAGGAGTTAAGTTAGCTTATTGGTGTTTACAAATTTAAGTGAATTGAAGATAAAACAGTTAAGATGCCGACCACCCATAAAAAACAACAACTTATAAATAGACTATAAATAGTTTGAACAAAGAACAAACACATTTTTTGAATATTGTCAACAGGGCTTGACATACAAATCACCTAACACGCTACTGACCTTAATTTGAAAAGGAACAAAGGTTGCTGATGTTATACTGCCACGTAACCTTGATTTTAACTAGAAACTGCTGTCAAATGTATGCAGAATATGTAAAGGTATTCAAACTTAATCTGAAAAAATGCAAAACGCCATAAGGTATGAACCGAGATACTCTCATAGCAAACCGAAGTTTGTAAATACAAAGGAGTCGAGATTTAAATGATCAAAATTCTTTGGTCATTTTTGAGCGAGATGCAAATGGTCTAATCCAATTCAATGATTTATGCTAAGCTAAGCTAATAGTTCTCACTACAGATACAGAAACCAGTTGAATGGATTATACAAAACTGCTCATTTTACTCTAAAATTATCCTATTTTCAAAAAAAAGAATATATGATTTGTACAAGACCATCTGAGTTAGACCTCTTTGGTCATTTTTGAGTGAGATGCTAATGGTCTAATCTGATTCAATGATTTATGCTAAGCTAAGCTAAGCTAAATGGGCTCTCTCCAGGCACAAAGACCTGTTGAATGAAAACATGGTAAAAACTAAACTGTTTAATTTACTCTAAAATAAGCCTATGTTCAAAAAAAGTGGAGTGTTGCTTTAAGAATATAGGATTGGGATAACACCAGCTGAGAAGGACATTTTTGGTCATTTTTGAGCGAGATGCTAATGGTCTAATCCGATTCAATGATTTATGCTAAGCTAAGCTAAAAACGCTCACTTCCAGACACAGAGACAGACTAAACGGATTCAAACATGGTAAAACTAAACTGTTTAATTTACTCCAAACTTATCCTATTTTTAAAAAAGGTGGAATGTGGCTTTAGGAATATAGGATTTGTATAACACCCCCTGAGTAGAACCTCTTTGGTCATTTTTGAGCGAGATGCTAATGGTCTAATCGAAGTCAATGATTTATGCTAAGCTAAACTAAAAGTGCTCAGTACAAACACAGAGACTGGCTGAATGAATTCAAAAAGGATCAATGTAAACTGTTTAATGTACTCTAAAATGAGCCTATGTTTAAAAAAGTAGTGTTGCTTTAAGAATATAGGATGTATTTAACACCATCTGAGTAGGACCTCTTTGATAATTTTTAAGCAAGATGCTAATGGTTTAACCTAATTCAATGAGTTATGCTAAGCTAAAAGTGCTTACTCCAGACACAAAGACCGGCTGAATGGATTCAAACATGGTAAAAACTAAACTGTTAAATTTACTCTTAAATGAGCCTGTGGTCAAAAAAAGTGCAGTGTTGCTTTAAGAGTATAGGAATTGTATAACACCACCCGAGTAAGACCTCTTGGTCATTTTTGAGCAATATGCTAATGGTCTAATCTAATTTAATGATTTATGCTAAGCTAAAAGTGCTTACTCTAGACACAAAGCCCGGCTGAATGGATTTAAACATGGTAAAAACAAAATTATTTAATTTACTCTAAAATTAACCTATTTTCAAAAAAGTGGAATGTTGCTTTTGTACATGTGCAGTGTGAAAAAAAGCCCGAACAAATTAATTCGGCTTATTCCCTTTATTTAACAGTGGAATAAACTGCCAACTTATCCAGCATATTTTTTACGCAACGGATGCCGTTGCAGCTGCAACCCAGTACTGGGAAACACCCATACCCTTTCACATTCACCCACATCTACTGATACACTTCGGCCAATTCCCAGGTAGCAAAGAATTGTGGCCCAGATTTTGGCATTAAGCTGGCACAGCAAGCATTCGTCCGGCACTGGCATAAAGCATGTGGGCCAAACATGGCCCGGGTTTGGCACAGGTGGCACCGTCTTTAAGGCGGTTTTGCTTTTGTATAATTTTATAACACCATCTGACTAGGACCTCTTTGGTCATTTTTAAGTGAGACGCTAATGGTCTAATCCGATTAAATGATTTATGCTAAGCAGATACTGGCTGAATAGACCATTAAGCACGGTCAAAGTAAACTGTTAAATTTACTCTAAAATAAGTATATTTTCAAAAAAAAAGTGGAGTGTTGCTTTAAGAATATATGATTTTTATAATGCATCATTCACACTAGCAGCGACTTTGTAGCTGCCTGTTGCTCTGGGTGGCGATGTGCTGCAAACGCAGGTCTGTGTAGGTCTACAGCACGGAGAATACAACCAGCCTCTGAACGAGCTGAGAGAGGATCATGTGAGCTCTACTGGTGCTCCTATTGGCTGTCGGTTAAGAAAGCCGCTCCTCATTTGCATAAAGTTGAAGGATTCTCAACTTTGTTGCATTGATCGACATGCCCACGAGTAGGACTTCTTTGGTCATTTTTGAGCGAGATGCTAATGTTCTAATCCAGTATTTCTCATTTTCTGGTGGTCCTCCAGGAACGTGATTGAGAAACACTGGTCTAATCTAAATTAATGATTTATGCTAAGCTAAGCTAAAAGCGCTCACTACTTTTTGAATGGATTCGAAAATGGTCAAATTTAACTGTTCATTGTACTTTAAAATGAGCCTATTTTCCAAAAAAAAAAAAAAAAAAAGTAGTGTGTTGCTTTAAGAATCTAGGATTTGTATAACACCACCTGAGTAGGAATGCTGGGTTCCTTCACTCGAGATCCCCGATGTCCCACCAAATGACCGAATCCCATCCCGCCTGGAGATACACTTGCGGAAAGTTTCTCTCACTTCTTTACTTCTCAGCTCTTGGGATATCTAAAGATATTATTGAAATCAGAACACATGATCAGAAGCTGAGACAATCTCAGACCGATAACGCCTCGTCAAAACGACACTCATAGTCAGGCTTACCGCAACAAACTCTTCGAAACTGATCTTCTCATCTTTGTTGGTGTCACCGGCAATGAACTTCTCCACAATCTCTCGTATCTGGTATCCCGGGAGGTGAAAACTGGCTTCTCGAAAGAGCTCTTGAAGCTCAAAATCACTCACATAGCCACTGTTATCGATATCTAGAATGAAATACAGTTTCAATATTGCACTTCATAGCAAATGAATCTATTACTGCTGCAAACCGTTGACAAAATAAATTGGTATTCTACTAAAAACACTAACTAAACACTGCTAAAACCACAATGATCATCCATAAAATAAAAAAAGAAACATTTACATGAAGTCAGTTATTGTAATATTTAGTAATGTTTGACAGACTCAGTCATGTGATTCCAAACCTTTGACATATTTCAGTGCACAATGAGTTGAACTGACCGATTTTGTTGAAAGCTTCTCTCAGGTCCTCCAGATCTTCTCGAGAGATCTGCGTGACTTTGTTCTCCATGCTGGTCTCCTCGAAGCACTTCACACCATGCAAAAAGGGTCCTGCCAAACAGGTTCAGAGAGAGTTTGAGCGTTATATATCCAGTTTGTCCACCCTTATATCTTCGTGATAAGCAAATCCTCAGTGGACACAACTGGTAAAAACACAAATGCTAAAAATACAGTTATATGAGTTGCTGACACACAGACTGTACTGTTCAAAAGCCTGAGGCTGGTAAGACTTTATTATTTTGTTAACTATTTATTAAGATAAAGAAGAGAGATGTTTGATTAAAATACTGTATTGTGAATGGTTATGACAATTTAAAATAATGGCTTTTTGTTTTAATGTAAGTAGTTTATACGTTTGATTGTCATTTCTTCAATCTTTAATTTCACATGGTCCATATGAAACAACTGCACAAAGTTCCTAATCTTTAACTGATATTACATCATATCCTTAATTTTCCTCAGCAGGCTTAGGATTACAGTGTCGTCAGAGTATTTGATAATGTTATTGGTCTCATGAAGACTAAATTAATCATCTGTGTATAAGTAAACAGGATAGGAGAGAATACAAAACCCTGAGGGGCACCTATACTAGTTAATTTAACATGGTCACATGGTCATTATACTAAAATTGCACTTTATTATATAGAATATGCTTTTAAAGTGTACAGACAGTACTGGTAATATAAGACAGCTACATGGGATACGGTTAGGATTGGTTGTAAGTTCAGGGTTAACAATTACCCAGCTGTTAATATAAATATTACAATAAGTATATTGTATGTACTTGTGGTACTGGACTGCAAAACAAAGTACTTTCACTTTTGGAAACAGTTATGCTGCTCAATTTTTTTTCCATAAACTTTTTTAAACAAAGTTCAACATTAATGAACATTAATTTAGAACAGAAACTTTTAAAACCTTTTTAAACAAATATAACATTATTTGCTGTCCATTTTGATCAACTTAATGACCTCTTACTGCATAAAAATGTTAATTTCTTAAAAAAATAAAAATAAATAAATCACACAAATTTTTTAAGTATTAAAATATACATTTTTACAGTTATTTAATTACCCTTTGAGGTGCCACATCTCTTTTCACACTGTGCACTGCACAGATTGCAAAAAAATAGCTGAAATGCCATCTTTGTGAATGCAAACATGCCCCAGGATTGATCCCAGGAATGATACCAGGTTGGCAAACAAGCAATCTCATGGCAAACTTTTAGATTTACTGGCTAATTCGCAATCATTTGTACAATCTCATTTATTACGATTTGCTAATCCTCCAGCGAGGGGTAGGCTTAAGGGGCATGCTTCCTTTTACAAATCATACATTCATTTATTCATTCATTTTTCTTCAGCTTAGACCCTTATTTATCAGGGGTCGTCACAGCGGAATGAACCGCCAAATATTCCAGCATATGTTTTATGCAGCTGATGCTCTTCCAGCTGCAACCTAGTACTGGGAAACACCCATAGTCTCACATTCTCACACACACGCACCAACACACACACCCACACACACACATACACTATGGGCAATTTAGTTTACCCAATTCACCTATAGCGAATCTCAATGGACTGTAGGGAAAACCGGAGCTCCCGGAGGAAACCCACGACAACATGGGGAGAACATTTAAACTCCACACAGAAATGCCAACTGGCCCAGCCAGGACTTAAACCAGCAACCTTCTTGCTGTGAGTGCTAACCACTAAGCCACCATGCCACCTAAAATCATACATTTTCATGCAAATTAAATTGTATGAATTTGTAAGAATTAGCCACTTTTCTGACAATTCACTTGTGAGATCAGGCTGAAACCGAGTAACATTGATGGGATCAGTCTCGGATCAAGCGCAGTGTGAACAAAAACCAGAACCAATATTGTAAATAAACCTTTTTATTCAATAGCTGATCAAGTTCCATGTTGATTAATCACTTCTGCTTTTCTTTTTATCCTACTGTATACCCTGTTTTTTGGCGGCCTTGCATTTTCGTTTCATTTTAGGCCACAACCCAAATGTCACGTCTTTATGTGATCTTTATGGGTTGTGTGTAAAAGCAAACACAGAATCCTGAAAATCACTCTGCAAATCGTAACTTTTGGATCAGGTTGGGGCCAGGTACACTGAAAAAAATTATGTCTCCAAAACTGTTGCAAACAATTTATTTGTGTTGAATTTAAACGAACAAATTAAATTTAAGAAAATTAAACTTAAATTTTTTGTTTAAATTCAACCCAAATAAACTGTTTACAACTACTTAACGTAAAAAAATTAAGTAAATCCAAGCAATCATCTCTGAATAATTTTTTTCAGTGTATAGGAGCACTCACTCTGATTCCCCGAGCTCTGTAAGGGTTGGGGAAATTCTAAATTAAACCAACACAAACGATTACAATTGGCCTAAGATTGGCATAGAAAATTCGGCAAATGCGTCAACCAGCAGAACCTGGGAATTAAAAAAAAAAAATCTTAACTTCCTGATTCAGTGGCTAATTAGTGTACAATTTTAGTATAATTTGCTCATCCCCCAAAGTTTAGTGGTGGGATTTAGACTTTTATTAAAATTACCGTACAAATGAAATCACTTTTTCAGCAAATATGTAAAAATAGTTATATTTCCTCGTGAGATCAGGCTGAGCCAAAATCAAATTAATCCCAGGACAATTCCCGGATCACATTATCACATATCCATAATCACTGTGTAAAAGGGGCTTATATGATTTTCCAAAACGATTACTCACTGTAAAAAATTCTGTGTTCAACACAGTTTCCACATGTTGTCCCAACACAGATAGATTAAGCTAGCTAAATTTTTTCAAACAAATTTAAGTTGATTGAACATAAAACAATTAAGTTGTCCCAAAAAAATACCTCAATATTTATGTTGTTTCAGCTCATTTCAAATAAGTAGTTTGAACAAGCAGCACAAAAATATTTTATTGAGTGCTGGAATATTTCTACAGGAAGTATCATTTCAGTCTTTCTACCCTAAAATGCCAGATGTAAGTAAACAGGGCTTTCACATTTTGTTGTGAGACTAAGAATTAACGTTATGAAACCCTGCTCCAGAAACCCTGCTACAATGTAGTGCCAAATCATACAGTATGAAATAATATGGTATTAAAACTTACAACTACATACTAACACTCAATCACACACCTGTGACCACAAACACTATTTATTATAAGCAGTATTTCTCAACTATTAAGCAGAAAATGTCAAATTGTGGCAAAAAAGCTGAATAAATAAGAGACTATATTAACTTTTATTCAAAAAGCCCACTCAGAATGCGCAACACTAGCAGGTTTGTCCATTGAAGTGTCATTAGTTTGTGAGAAACAGCAGTTTATGAGTACCCAGGATTAACTGTTAACCCAGGGTAAATTGAGAGCCATGTCAAATGTGAAACAAGGTAACGGGATTCCTTTTACCTGAGGTTTAAAATGTCCCAGGCTTGACTCTTTGACATGCCCTAATGTGTTACACACAGTAGCTTGTAGCTAATTGTAAACACTGACTAGCAAACTGTTTCTATAAGAACTCTTTTTGTCGAAGGTGGTTCGAGTTTAAAAGCCACTGAGGTGTTAAAAATGATTATTACAAGAGCAAATATAGCATGTAGATGCACAAATTATATGAGACCATAAAAGTCGCAAGGAAAACATCTATAAAAGAACTTGCGAAACGCACGCCATTTTAACATCCTAGAACAGCTGAAACCAACATTATCTTCAATCAACAGAATGCTGAACAAAACAAAAGCTACCAAACATATAGACATAAAAATATGCATATTTATAAGATACGATTTCTAAGACAAAGCTTCACCACTGTGTCATATGGAAATGATACCTTTCTCCAAAACGTTGAATTTCCTGAGATTAACTAAGAAAAGATGCGGATATTCCTGTCGAATCCTTTGCAGTGGCGTCTGTTGTGTTTTACCGTGTACGTGGAGCTCACGAAGATAGCAGGGAGGTAAGAGACCTTTGGCCCTTGATGTCAATTAAAGGCGAGGGAGTTGTACTATAAGACAGATCTGGAGTTAACGTTTAACACCCAACCCAACGCTGCGTCAGCTGACATTTGCAACTAGTTCTAAATCTAACTGTGACACGCGAGTATACTTTACCCTTTCTCATTCACTTAACACTAACTTCCTGGCCAAAGACTTCACATTTGACTGGTTTTATTATTAAAGATCATATGTGACCTTGGACCACAAAACCACTCCATTTTTGGAAATTGAGATTTTAAGGCGGAATATATAGGCTTATTGTTGATGTACACTGTAAAAAAAGATGTACACTTGCACTCCATTCAATTGATTTGTGTTGGGACAACATGAAGGAATTAAGTTAACTTATTAGTTTTTACAAATTTAAGTGGATTGAATATAAAACAATTGAGTTGACCCCCAAAAATTAATAAAATAGTAATTATTGTGTTGTTTTAAATAAGTAGGTTGAACAAACAGTAAATTTCATTCACTGTTGAAAAATGCTGGGTTGCACACAATTCTTTCATGTTGTCCCAACACAAATAAATTAAGTTAACTTAATTGTCTTTACAAAGTGGATTGAACTTAAAACAACTGAGTTGTCCCTCCAAAAAAAACGTAAGAATTGTATTGAACATAACTCATTTTAATTTTCTGAGTGTTTTTTTTTTTATTATTGTATGGTTTGTTAGGAAAGGACAATATTTAACCCAGATACAACTATAAACCAGATACTATCTATATATATATATATTTAAAAAAAAAATTAAATATTAAGAATATTGCCTTTAAACTTGTCCAAATTAAGCTCTTGGCAATGCATATTACTCCTTTTGAATAAGTTTTGATATATTTATGGTTGAAAATTTACAAAATGTCTTCATGGAACATTTACATAATATTTTAATGATTTTATGGATAAAAAAAATAATTATAGACTATTTTCAACCATACATTGTATTTTTGGCTCATCCCACAAATATACTCATGCGACATAAGACTTGTTTTGTGGTCCAGGATCACATAAGTTTACTTGTAACACGCACAACCATAAGCATAATTAATCTGGAAGGGCTCTTTGATAAAAGTGAAATCAGCTGATTAACCGGTCTTATAACTGGAATGACTGGATATGGCGCATGTGCAGCGATCACAAAAAACCTCATGATACCCTCCTGCCCCGCAATAAGACTTTATCAGTTGACCTGAGGATCAGGAAGAGGGAATCACCACCCATAAAACAATAGAACAAGCTGGAAAATATTATTCTACCACCAGTCACTCCTCTGTACTGTTAAAGGGATAGTTCACCCAAAAAAAGAACATTTTGTTATCATTAAGTGCGTTATTAGTTCATTGCACTTTGCAGGAAATTTGTCTTAGACTCAATCCACATATAACAATAGACAACAAAGTAAAGTAAAAGTACCATAAAGTCCAATGCAATAGTTACAGGTATAAATTATGTCTTGTATTGCTTACTTCTACATAAAGAAACTCTGTATCGCTTCTCTGATGGCATTCATTTTTTACACTGGAGATAAAACATGGCCAATTGTAAAAACCAAGAACTCATACATTGATTGTTGATGACTGACATACATCAACTTTGACAAGACATGCAAGTTTTGCCTTTGATTGAACTGCAGGTTCGCCATACCCTGCACACATATAACTGCTTAATAAAAAACAGCAACATGAGATTTTGAAGTGTTAGTATAAAATATAGTCTTGGATGTTATTTTGAGCAGAGATAGTCAATGTGAGCTCACTGTACGATCACTGACCACCCCAAGATACTTGAAGGTATCCACTTGTTTGATTACATTACCATGGATATTTACTTGACTGTAATTAACCGGTTTTTTACTTTTTAATTTCTCTGATTATCATTTCCATCTGAGTATTTAATAATGGCATTTGGTCTCATGAAGACTAAATCAATCATCTGTATAAATTTAAGCAGGATAGGAGAGAAAACATAACCCTGAGGGGCACCTGTGCTAGTTCATTTAAGATTAGACATTGTATCTGGTAAAGTTTACCTCAACACACTGATTTGTGATTGTGTGATTTGTTAAGAAGAAAAATAGCTACCTAATAAACAGATTAAGGATAAGCTTCAACAACTTGTCCAGTACCCACATAGCAGACAGGCCCAAATGTGGCCAAAATATGGCACTGCTGACGTGTTGCCGGCATTGGCATGCATAATGTCAGCCGAATGTAGGCCATGCATGGCAATGATGGCACTGCATGCATGGCAAACTACATTTGGGCCAATTGTGAATTGGAGTTGTGTGGCCCAGGTCAGTGTAGCAATATCCAGGCAAGATTTTTATTCTCTCTCTCTCTCTCTCTCTCTCTCTCTCTCTCTCTCTCTCTCTCTCTCTCTCTCTCTCTCTCTCTCTCTCTCTCTGAAACATATGTAATGATTATAATAATAATAATAATAATAGATTTATATATGAGTCATTGAAACAAGCTATAAAATGAGAAATAAAGAAAATGAGAAATATACCTAATGCATGAAATACAAGTGAGTTAGATGTGGGCTGGATCTGGGCTGACAGTGGTTGCTTTTATTTTTCAGAAATGGTTACAAAGTTCCATAATTAAAAAATCCATTTGACCTGAACAAATATGCATTTTAAATGTGCATATGTGCATTACCAAATATGCATTTTAAATGTGCAAGCATGCATTAACAAATATTGTTTATTTATTTAATTCATTCATTTTGTTTTCGGCTTAGTCCCTTTATTAATCTGGGGTTGCCACAGCGGAATGATCCGCCAACTTATCCAGCACATGTTTTACGCAGCGGCTGCCCTTTCAGCTGCAACCCATCACTGGGAAATTATTTATTTCAATTTGACTTTAAATATATAATAATAATAATAATAATAATAATAATAATAATAATAATAATAATAATAATAAAAACTGACCCCAAACTTATGACTGGTAGTGTAGTTTGTTTCAATTTCAGTGCTATGTTCATTTTAATTCATTTAGTTGATGTTGTTCAGGCAACTAAAATAGCGTTCACACAGTTGCGTGAACAATTCTAGCTGTCATATTTTTCTTTGGCTTGTGCATTATTGTTAAATAAACACATTTTAAGAATTGAGATTTATTGTGATTTATTTGTTAACATGGTTTAGGTGTCATTAGGCTGGGTTATGGCTCAGTTTTGGGGTTTCTGGTTAAAGGGTGGTGTTGATATGGTTAACTTATGGCTGAGAATCGGTACCAATAATGAACCTCTTTTGGCCCAGATGAGGGCCAGTTAAGGGTGAAAAATTGGCTGAGATTTGGGCCGGTTATGGCCCATGTGTGGCGCTTATCTTTAATCCAGTTATGGGCCACTTCAGGGCTGTCCTTCTTTGCGGTACTTGGTCCGAGGGAAAAGGTTATTGTGTGTAATAAGGAAAAAAGAAACGCTGCAATAATTTACTTTCTGCACTTAAAAACTGAAATTTTGTCCTAACTGCAGGACACAGTCCCAAAATCACATGATATTTGGCAGCTCCATCAAGGGTTGCATGCAGAATGTGCTGTTACAGCCTGAAAAGCAAATGATGTCAGGGTTTCGAGAAAATCGATTTGTTACTTTCGTCTCCGCTCTCCCCTATTTTGCATTGAAGAATCGTTTCTTCGAGATATTGATGCTCTCAGTTTTACTTGATTCGTAATTTACCTTACACCCACATTAAGGAAATGTCATTTTATTAAAGAACAAACGTTATGCACTTTAAAAATTCAGTGTCATTTAATTTCAATAAAAGATGTGATGCTTGATTGACGCTTGATTGTGCTCGCATGCACCCTCTTGTGGACATAGAAGGCAATAGTACTTTTCCCTATAACATTATTGCCTTGAGTTTGCTTATCCGCTTGTTAAGTTGTGATGCTACTCATTTGAATTGAGAAAATATTAGTTAATGACCTCTATTTAGTCATATTACACATTAAAGTGAATTTCATATAATATCATGTTGTACTTAACAGCCTCTGGACTTGCCACTAATATTTTAACAATTTCTAAAAAAACGAATCACTTTCTGGCCATCGGATATCAAGCATGGATATACAGTCAGTATTATTAGCCCCCCTGAATTATTAGCACCCCCCCCCATTTTATTTTTTGTTTAACGGAAAGATGATTTTTTTTCAACACATTTCTAAATATAATAGTTTTAATAACTCATTTCTAATAAATGATTTATTTTATATTAAATAATATTATAAATAACTTTGCCCTGATGACAGTACATAATATTTGACTAGATATTTTTCAAGACACGTCTATACAGCTTAAGTGACATTTAAAGGCTTAATTAGGTTAACTAGGCAGGTTAGGGTAATTAGGCGAGCTATTGTATAATGATGGTTTGTTTTGTAGTCTATCAAAAAAAAAAATTTGCTTAAGGGGGCTAATAATTTTGACCTTAAAAAAATAATTAAACTGCTTTATTCTAGCTGAAATAAAACAAATAAGACTTTCTCTTGAAGAAAAAATATTATCAGACGTACTCAGAAAATTTCCTTGCTCTGTTAAACATCATTTGGAAATTATTTAAAAAAGAAAAAAATTCAAAGGGGGGCTAATAATTCTGACGTCAATTGTATGAGTGTATATATATATATATATATATATATATATATATATATATATATATATATATATATATATATATATATATATATATATATATATTGTGATCGTGATTTTCAAAAGTATTACATCCCTTGTAAATGTTTATTATTTTCATTTGTTGAGTCTCTGCATACAGTTTGATAGAGTGATTCGACTCGGAAGCTGCTTCGCGTGACTTTACACTTAACAAGCAGATATTCAAGAAAGAAATTTGGAAATTCAATTTCGTTTTTTGGCCATATTGACAGTCCTAACTTGTTTCTTTCTTCCTTTGAACACAAATAAATAAATAAAAAACTAATTTGTTCCTACTATGAATGTCAGTAGCTGCTTTTCCCCAACATTCTTCAGAATATCTTGTTTTGTTTTCAAAAGAAGAAAGAAATTCAGTTTAAAACCACTTTAGTGTGAGTAAATGATGAGGAAGTTCTCACTTTTGGATGAACTGTCTCTTTAAACGCACTGGAGGAGGAACAAGAAACCTCAGCTGACAGATGTTTGACAGCAGGCCTTCATGTTTTAAACATGACCCTGCACAATACAGCATTTGTACAAAGTAAGACGATGTAAGAAAGAGGGGAAAACAAACAATACCCCATTTCTTGATTAAACCACTTCAAATAATTAAAGGGTATACACGGGACATAAACTAAAATAATATGTTGGAACTGCTATAATAGTATAAATAATTAGTGAAATAAAATAAAATAGTTCATTCATTATTCATTCATTCAAAATTATTCATTCATTCATTTTCTTTTCGGCTTAATCAGGGGTCGCCACAGCAGAATGAACCTCCAACTTAGCATATGTTTTATGCAGCGGATGCCCTTCAAGCCAAAACCCATCACTAGAAAACACCAATACACTCCTATTCACATTCATACATTACAAACATTACAGGAAACCCACGCGAACCTGGGGAGAACATGCAAACTCCACATACTGTAGAAATGCCAACTGACCCAGTCGAAGCTCGAACCAGCGACCTACTTGCTGTGACTGCGCCACCGTGATGTTTGTTGCACAACAAAACTAACTGATAACTAATTGACAAACACACTACAAAAGTAACAGGAAAAAATAACAATATCATTAATAATAATAACAATATTTTTTTTAAATAAATAACGAAATTAACTTATGTTTTATGTTAGCCATCAAAAAATAACCATTGCTATAGTTACTATAAATAATGTGTTGAAGAAAAAAAAAACTGCAAAAATATAAATAGTTCAAAACAAAAATTGTTTATTGTGTACTACCAACAGAAAATGAAAAGTTACTATTAAAGTTCCTTGCTTATTATGCCAGAACGAGACTGTAGTTCCTATAACACTATATCGGCCTAGAAAATAACAACTTACATTTTTTGTCTGCCTTAATACACAATGTACCCACATAACAGTCAAGCTTCAAAGAGAAAAATTATCTAAACTCTTATGTTGTTGTTGAGCCAGATGCTAATGGTCTAATCCAATTCAATGACTTGTGCTAAGCTAAGCTAAACATGCTCTCAATAGACCCGGAGATCAGCTGAATGAATTAAAAACTTATAAAACTCAACTAGGAGCATCACGGGGGTGCGGTGGGAAGCACGATCGCCTCACAGCAAGAAGGTCGCTGTTTCAAGCCGTGGCTGGGTCAGCTGGCCTTTCTGTGTGGAGTTTGCATGTTCTCCCCGTGTTCGCTTGGGTTTCCTTCGGGAGCTAAACTGGCCATTGTGTATGTGTGTGAGAGTGTGTTTAACTGTTTCTCAGTGTTGGGTCGTGGCTGGAAAGGCATTGGCTACATAAAACATATGTTGGATAAGTTAAATATACACTAATACATTTTAGTATGCTAATTGTTATTGTTTAATACTACTACTGCAGCTGAAACTCAATAAGTTATACAAAATACTCAAAACAATGCACAAAACATGACATATTAAATAACATATTAAAATAATGAAATAAAACAACAGACTTAAGTAAAACACACTACAAAATTAGCAGGATTATAAATTAAATAACTTTCATTTTATATTGTAAATGTACAGATACTATATATATATATATATATATATATATATATATATATATATATATATATATATATATATATATATATATATAATAAAGTATAATAAGTAAAATAAAATGAAGAATCACAAAAGGATGACCTTATGATTAATTGCTGCATATTTATGTTTACTGGACTTTCAAACCTCTATGAAAAATAAGGATTTCTAAAAATATATATTGCTACATGATTAAAATAAAAATGGTATCGTGCAGGTCATGTCTTAGATCTGATACGGAGAAAACGAATAAAAGTAAAAAAAAAGAAAGAAAGAAAAAGAGGAGATTGGAAGATCATCATTAACACACTTATTCAAGCCGAGTCAGTAAAACAAGCTCTTAAAATAGCACACATTATCAACTTACCACTCACAAATCTCCTCACTTCCTGTTTTTAAGAGATGCAGTCAACAATTGCCATGGACTAAAATATCTATGAGCTATCCATAAAAAAAAAAAAAAAAGTCTGTTCTCCTTATGTTAAAGAAGCGTTCTTTGGAAAATATTTTGGATGAACCAACAGGCAGGAAAGCGTCCGTTTCGAGGCCCAAGAATGTTTCACTGATACCCAATACAGCACTGACTCCTTTAAGAGGCTCATCAGCCTTGGGGTGTCCACCTGCATTATTGATTGCTCTGAAAAGAGGATCAGTTTCCACATTTCCTACGTCCTTGCAACAGGATGTAGGTTAAGTATGACAAAGATAATTTCCTTGTTTTAATATAATTAGCAAATTTTCTTAATTAAAGTTAGACTCTTCTGTAGTTACATTGTGTACAGTTTAAGTAAAATTAAAAGTTGCTATTCAGATTCCTTGATTGTTGTGCCAGAGTGTAGTTCCAAGCAAATAGCAACTTTCATTTTTCATCGGTAGTTCCTATTGCTATATTGGCCTATAAAATAGCAACTTTCATTTTTCGTCAGTAGTTCCCAGCTATATCAGCCTAGACAATAGCAACTTTCATTTTTTTAATCAGTAGTTCCTATAGCTATATTGGCCTAGAATATAACTTTCATTTTTCATCAGTAGATCCTAGTTATATCTGTCATGGATTGGTCAGGCTCTCACGACCCCCACTCACGAAGATCACCATCACCTGACTTCTAATGAGCACACAGCTGCATCACATTCACGAGCACCAGATAAAAGCACAGCACTCCAGTCGCTCATTGTCCGGGCTCGTCTCGACGAAAGCGGACAACTGAGCGACCACTCAGCGTAGTCATCCTCAGCTAAAACAAACGATTTACTTACCTGTTCTCTTTGTATTCCTCCTAGTCTTCCTGGTCCTCCCGAATCGTCCTGTCTTCCAGTCCTTCCAAGTCTGTGTCATCCTCTGTCAGCTGTATCTGGTGTGTGCTGTCCATCCTCGTGTATTCCTGTTACCCAGCCACGGAGGAAAAGACCCCAACATCATTCCTGATCCTCCTGGCTATCCTTCATGTGCTCCTTGTTGTCATTTAATAAACACCCTAACGTTTCCTTACCTCTGTCTCCTGTCCGCTTCATAACAGAAGCCCGGACCCATAACGACGACAACATGAGCACCCCCGATCACCTTCAAGAGCTGGTGGACCAGTTGAAGCGGATTCTACAGCCACCAGCTCCACTTTCCAACGCACCACCAGCACCGAGCACTTCCGCCTCCACAGTTTCTTCTTCGGCCCTTCCTTCCAGTCCCATGGCCCGACCAGCGCCCTACTCAGGCGGAGCGGGGGAGTGCAATGGTTTTCTGTTACAATGTTCCCTCATATTCGAAATGCAACCTTCTCTATATCCCACAGATAAGTCGAAGATCGCCTACATCGTATCTCTACTCTCTGGACCTGCACTTAAATGGGCTGAGACGATCTGGAACCAAGCCGGGCCGGTCATGAATTCCATCACTACCTTCACGGAGTATTTCAAAGAGGTGTTTGGACGTTCTGATGGGGAAGTAGCCGCTGGAGAGCAGCTGTATCATCTAAAGCAAGGTACTCTATCTACACAGGAATATGCTCTCCGGTTTCGCACTCTAGCAGCTGCAAGTGGATGGAATGAGAGATCGTTGTTGACCACGTACCGGCTCGGCTTGGAACCCACTCTCCGAATCCAACTGGCCACATTAGATGATACAATGGGTCTGGAGAGATTCATCCAACATTCTCTCCGATGTTCCGATCGTCTCCGTTCCTATCAACAGGACACCATCACCCCCTCGTCTGCACTCCTCCAATCGCCTGAGTCAACAGCCTCTCCAGAACCAGAACCCATGATAATAGAGTCTGGAAGACTGACATCAGCGGAACGACAGAGGAGGCTGACCCGGGGTCTGTGTCTATACTGCGGTGTCAGTGGACACACCCGTATGGAGTGTCCCCTTCGTCCCATTCGGACTTCAGTGAGTGTATTCAGTACGAATATTGAACAATGTAAACCACTTACTACCACCGTACAAATAACTACTGCCTCTATTTCTCTCCTTGTCACAGCCCTCATCGACTCCGGGTCAGCAGGGAACTTCATCTCCCAATCCCTCTGTCGTCAACTCCACCTCCGTACTGAGGCGTCCTCGCATATATACCAGATACAACCGATAACCCAGTGCACTCGATCTTCGACCCGTATCCATCGACAATGCGAAGACATCCTTCTTCAAGTGGGGTTGTTACATCAAGAGAGGATTCAATTTCTGGTTCTGGAGGGTGCAAATATGGACATCATTCTAGGGCGCCCGTGGCTGGTGAAGCACGATCCCATCATCTCTTGGGGCACAGGAGAGATAAAGAAATGGGGATCTGGATGTACACCTGCCTGTTTTCCAAATCTCCCTCTTCAAGGTCGGAACCCCATTTCTTTGTTTGCAACATCGGTCGAGAGCCCTCCTGAGAAGCAGTCTATCCACATTCCTAAGGAGTACAGCTCCTTTCATGATGTCTTCTGCCCCAAGAGAGCTTCCCAGCTACCGCCGCATCGGCCATGGGACTGCGCGATCGACCTAGTTCCAGATGCCCAGTTGCCAAGAGGTAGGATCTACCCGCTCTCGCTTCCAGAGAATCAGGCAATGGAAGATTACATAAGGGAAGCTCTGAGTCAGGGGTACATACGTCACTCAAAATCACCAGCCGCCTCAAGCTTCTTCTTTGTGGCCAAGAAGGACGGAGGGCTGCGTCCATGCATCGACTACAGGGTCCTAAATAACGGTACAGTAAAATACCGATATCCCCTTCCTCTGGTACCAGCCGCTTTGGAACAGCTCCGAGAAGCTAAAGTCTTCACTAAATTGGACCTCCGCAGCGCGTATAATCTGATAAGAATACGTGAGGGGGACCAATGGAAGACAGCATTCGTGACCCCTACTGGCCACTATGAATATGAGGTCATGCCTTACGGTCTGGTCAACGCCCCCTCCGTATTCCAAAACTTCATTCATGAAGTCCTCCGGGAGTTTCTTCACCACTGTGTAATAGTGTACATAGATGACATCCTCATTTACTCCCGGAGTGAGGCCGAACATCGCCAACACGTTGCGGAGGTCCTACACACATTGAGAGAACATCACCTCTACCTCAAAGCGGAGAAATGCTCATTCCACCAGAAGTCGATTCATTTCTTGGGATACATCATTGACCAAACCGGTATACGTATGGATGGGAAGAAAATTGAGGCTGTTCTATCCTGGTCAGAACCCACTTCCATTAAGGAGCTCCAGAGGTTTCTTGGGTTTGCTAACTTTTATAGACGGTTTATCAAGGACTACAGCAGGATTACATCACCTCTCACTAATCTCCTCAAGGGTAAACCCAAAGGACTGGAGTGGACCAAAGAAGCAGCCGCAGCCTTCCGCCTTCTTAAGAAGGAGTTCACAAGGGCCCCACTCCTGACTCATCCTGACCCAAATCTTCCTTTCGTGGTGGAAGTGGACGCATCCACCACCGGCGTCGGGGCAGTATTATCTCAACATCATGATACACCGCCCCGACTGCATCCCTGTGCCTATTTCTCTCGGAAGTTGAGCCCGGCGGAGCAGAATTACAGCATAGGAGACAGGGAGCTTCTAGCAATCAAGCTAGCCTTGGAGGAGTGGCGTCACTGGTTGGAGGGAGCCAAACATCCGTTCCAGGTGATCACAGATCACAAAAACCTCCAATACATCAAAGAGGCCAAGAGACTATGTCCACGTCAAGCCAGATGGTCACTTTTCTTCTCACGTTTTGATTTCTCCATTTCCTATCGTCCAGGACCCAAGAATCTAAGAGCAGACGCTCTCTCTCGTTTACACGAGCATCACGATCATGAAGAACTCCCAACGAAGATTCTTCCCGAACACATCTCCATTTGTCCGATCACCTGGAACGCTCCTCCAGTCGTTGCCACTCCGGAAGCCCCTGCTCCGCCGGGATGCCCTCCTCATCGGCAGTTCATACCACCTGAACACCGGGTAGATCTGATCCACTCCTTACATACCTCGCTAGGCACTGGACATCCAGGGATCAACAATACTCTCTCGCTAGTATCCCAACGATTCTGGTGGCCAAACATGGCAAGGGATGTGAGGCAATATGTTCAGGGCTGTAAGGACTGTGCCCAATCCAAGAGCCCACGTCATCTACCCGCTGGAAAGCTCCATCCCTTGCCGATTCCGAACCGTCCCTGGTCACACCTAGGAGTGGACTTTATCACTGACCTCCCTTCGTCAGAAGGTAATACCTGTATTCTAGTCATAGTAGATAGATTCTCAAAGTTTGTCAAACTAATCCCTCTGAAAGGTCTTCCCACAGCCTTTGAAACTGCCGACAATATCTTTAATCAAGTCTTCAGGTCATTTGGTATTCCAGAAGATATTGTGTCGGACAGAGGTCCACAGTTCATCTCACGTCTATGGAAAGCCTTCTTCAAGCTCCTAGGTGTGGCCGTCAGCCTCTCTTCTGGATATCATCCCCAAACCAACGGGCAGACAGAGAGGAAGATTCAGGAGGTGGGACGGTTCCTGAGGACCTTCTGCAGTGGTCACCAGAACTCCTGGAGCCAGTATTTGGGCTGGGCAGAATATGCCCAAAATTCACTGCGGCAACCCTCCACCGGACTCACGCCATTCCAGTGCGTCCTGGGCTTCCAACCACCGCTCTTTCCCTGGGATGGCGAACCATCTGATGTCCCCGCAGTGGATCACTGGTTCCGGGAGAGCGAGAGAGTCTGGGACGAGGCTCATCAACATCTGCAGAGGGCAGTCCGTCGAAGCAAGGTAACCGCCGATAGGAGAAGGTCTGAAGAACCCAGATACACACCCGGACAAAAGGTGTGGCTATCCACCCGGGACATACGCATGCGACTGCCCTCTCGCAAGTTAAGTCCCCGATTTGTTGGTCCCTTCACCATCGTGGAACAGGTTAACCCCGTCACCTACAAACTACAATTACCCTCTCACTACCGTATTCACCCTACATTCCACGTATCACTCCTGAAACCCTATCACGATCCTGTTCTTCCCTCCACAGAGCCTGACCACGAAGAGGAACCCCCTCCTCCACTGCTCCTAGAAGAAGGAGCCGTCTACGCAGTGAAGGAGATCTTGCGTTCCCGACGTCGTGGTGGCCAGTTGGAGTACCTGGTGGACTGGGAAGGGTACGGCCCCGAAGAAAGGACATGGGTTCCCAGAGCTGATATTCTCGATCCTAATCTCATGGTGGAGTTTCATGAGAGCCACCCTGAGTTCCCAGCGCCTAGAGGCAGAGGGAGACCACCACGGCGTCGGAGGTGTCGGCCCTCAGGAGCGGGCCCTGGGGAGGGGGGTACTGTCATGGATTGGTCAGGCTCTCACGACCCCCACTCACGAAGATCACCATCACCTGACTTCTAATGAGCACACAGCTGCATCACATTCACGAGCACCAGATAAAAGCACAGCACTCCAGTCGCTCATTGTCCGGGCTCGTCTCGACGAAAGCGGACAACTGAGCGACCACTCAGCGTAGTCATCCTCAGCTAAAACAAACGATTTACTTACCTGTTCTCTTTGTATTCCTCCTAGTCTTCCTGGTCCTCCCGAATCGTCCTGTCTTCCAGTCCTTCCAAGTCTGTGTCATCCTCTGTCAGCTGTATCTGGTGTGTGCTGTCCATCCTCGTGTATTCCTGTTACCCAGCCACGGAGGAAAAGACCCCAACATCATTCCTGATCCTCCTGGCTATCCTTCATGTGCTCCTTGTTGTCATTTAATAAACACCCTAACGTTTCCTTACCTCTGTCTCCTGTCCGCTTCATAACAATATCGGCCTAGAAAATAGCAACTTACATTTTTCATCGGTAGCTACTAGCTATATCGGCCTAGAAAATAACAACTTTCATTTTTTTTTCCATCGGTAGTTCCTATAGCTATATCGGCCTGGAAAATAGCAACTTTCATTTTTCGTCAGTAGATCCTAGTTATTTCGGCCTAGAAAATAGCAACTTTCATTTTTTTGTCAGTAGATCCTAGTTATTTCGGCCTAGAAAATAGCAACTTTCATTTTTTTGTCAGTAGATCCTAGTTATTTTGGCCTAAAAAATAGCAACTTTAATTTTTTGTCTGTAGTTCACAGCTATATCGGCCTCGAAAATAGCAACTTTCACTTTTCGTCAGTAGTTCCTATAGCTATATCGGCCTCGAAAATAGCAACTTTCCTTTTTTTCATCAGTAATTCCTAGCTATATCGTTCTAGAAAATGGCAACTTTAATTTTTTTCAATAGTAGTTCCTACCTACATTATATCAGCCTACAAAATAGCAACCTTTATTTTTTGTCGGTAGTTCCTAGCTATAGTGGCCTAAAAATAACAACTTTCATTTTTCATCTGTAGTTCCTAGCTATATCGGCCTAGAAAATAGCAACTTTCCCTTTTCGTCAGTAGTTCCTATAGCTCTATCGGCCTCGAAAATAGCAACTTTCCTTTTTTTCATCAGTAGTTCCTAGCTATATCGTTCTAGAAAATAGCAACTTTAAATTTTTTCAGTAGTAGTTCCTACCTACATTATATCGGCCTAGAAAATAGCAACTTTCGTTTTTCGTCTGTAGTTCCTATAGCTATATCAGCCTAGAAAATAGCAACTTTCATTTTTCGTCGGTAGGTCCTAGCTATATTGGCCTAAAAAATAACAACTTTTATTTTTCATCGGTAGTTCCTAGCTATATCGGCCTAGAAAATAGCAACTTTCATTTTTCATCTGTAGTTCCTAGCTATATCGGCCTAGAAAATAGCAACTTTCATTTTTCATCTGTAGTTCCTAGCTATATCGGCCTAGAAAATAGCAACTTTTATTTTCCGTCGGTAGTTCCTAGCTATCTCGGCCTAGAAAATAGCAACTTTCATTTTTAGACCGTCTTAGTACACAGTGTAACTACATAACAATCAAGCTTTAAAGAGGAAAATTATCAAAACTTTTTTTTTTTAATTTGTAAGATGCTAATGGTCTAATCCAATTCAATAACTTATGCTAAGCTAAAAGTGATCATCGCCAGACCCAGAGATCGCAATGGATTAAAAAATTGCAAAACTCAGCTAACTCTAGGAGAGTTGTAAAATATACCTATTTACCCCCAAAAATGGAGTGTTCCTTTAAGAACGAACAAAGAATTGGTGTAATTACAGGATATAAATATACACTAATAAATTTTAGGATGCTGCAATTGTTTTATACTACTACTGCTTAAACCCAATAAGCTACTCCAAATACTCAAAACATTTGTGGATAAACTACAGTAAACTAGCTCAACTTCTTGTTAATTTAAGTAAGGATTAAGTTAGAAGATTTTTAATCAATGAGGCGACAGCACTATCTACTGCGCCATTGCATCGGCCAATAATAATAATAATAATAATAATAATAATAATAATAATAATAATAATAATAAATAATCAAAGAAAGAAAGAAAAGGCTGTTTGACAGATAATTTTCCATGTCATTAGCGGCATAATATCAGATTACAGTATAACTAATAACCTGTGATACACATATAGAAAGCATTTGAAAATGGACTTTAACCACACAGAGTTCAGTAGATGCCACACTGATGAGAAAAATGTCATTACTTTGCAACGAAATTATGAAGCATAACATTTATCTCACCTGTAATTGTATTATTTTGTCTTTTGGTCCACAAGAATATCCTATGGAGTCCTCTGGTGACGAGTGCCATGGCTTTCTTCTAGATAACTGAAATATCAGACAACAATCCACAGATCAACAGTAGCTACAACCTGCTTGAAGATCACACACTGATCAAGGCGAATAAACTATAGTGGTGAGTACAGCATCACCGCCTTCTAAAGAATAAAGTAGAAACAAAGACAGAGAAACAAGTCTGTATTGCCCAAATAGTGTTCAGTCTTTCTGTGAACAAACATTCCCACAACCCCACACAATACAACTTTCTCTAAGTTGCCTGAAGCAATGACTGTGGCAGAACTCCAGCCTAATGCGCTGCTGCAACTGCCTAATGTATTATCCAAATCTACTTTCACAAACACAACCCGAGACAGTCAAGAATTTTACTTTTTTTCCCCCTATACCAATCTCTTATTATTGTTCATTAATGTTTTAATGGAAAGTAATAAGCAGAGAGAACAAAAACAGATAATGGAAAACGACCAGCAAGTGGCGCTAGCCGCTAACGTTAACTAGCAGTTAGCAGAACAGGCATTGTTTGGGTATTTGTAGTGAATTAACTATCACTATGTCATTGTTCTCAAATTACGTAACACATTTCTGCTTACACTGATTTTAAACAAACAATCGTTGTTTAATACATGGTTTGCAACCTTTAAAACGAAGGGAATCCCCACGAGCAAAGGTTAATTAAAAAAAGCACACAACTACATCAGACACTATTTTATCATATAGACAGCATTATATCATATAGACAGTATTATATCATATGATCAATATATTCATATATAAAACGAAATATTAATGTAAAATAAGTATAACACTTGCCTTTAAATCTTGCTCAGCTAAACAGTTAAATTTGACACTTAAGTGTCCTATATACGTCTTTAAAATGTATAGATGTGTATAGAATTAGAACAATTTCATATACCTAATTTTTCAGACAAACCCGTGCACTTTAATGGAAAACATCACACTTTATTATGATTTATAGTGCATTATGTTGCTATGTAGCAGTCTATGTGAGCGAGAGCTCTGACTGATGTTGAGAAAAACCAATAGCGTCATGAGAAAACGCCAAGACGCTCATCATTCCACCAATCAGCGCATACAGGAGGCGGAACTTTTGCTCCCTTTGCTGCCATTGACTTCGTGCAGTACCAATTAGTTATAGCGTACGCCCGGACAACAGAGGTACCACTCCGAGGGGAGATGCCTTTTCTTTTGGTTCTTTCGTATTTAAAAGGAACTACGTGATTTCGTGCTGGCACTCAAATGGTCGCGCACGCATCTATATCGCCATTTTAGCCCAGCTCGTGGCCCGGACGAGCTGTGATAACGGGATGAATCCCCCCGCCGCTTTTCATCGGTAAGCAAACGAAATAAGCTTGACTTTGCATTGCAAACCCGTTATATATATTACGAACGGCATCCGCTGCCTCGCATCCGAATGAAACCCTGCGCATTGCGGAGCGGTTTGTTTTCATTTCGTCTAGTGTTTTGGAGCGTCGGGCATTCCCTCCTCTCCCACGCACCACCTAATCGATAATCGATTGCATGGGCTTGGGGCAGATGTCACGCTTTCCTCTATGCCATCGTCGGCGCGTGTGATTCTCCGCAGCTGTGTTTAGGACATCCCTGATTCGCCTGTGTCATAAATGAAAAACAAACCCTACCCTCTAAAATTCACACCACCATGGGAGAAGAATGCTGGCTTTGGAAGGAAACACAAGCCTTGCGCGAGGAACCACACCAAAATAATAGCCAACCCAGGGATTGTGATGAAAGTGCTACGGCGGAAGAAGATCATCATGTTTCTGGCCTATTTTCTGCTGGTGGCTTTAACCATGCTGAACCTGGCTAACTACAAATGGACCAAAGAGCCACAGCAGTGCAATCAGCCAATGCAGGGAGTGAACTTCCAAAGCAGATCTGACATCCGCTATCTTTATAAAGCCCCGCAGGTCAAGAAAAGGCAGCTGGTGTATGTGTTGACCACTTGGAGGTCTGGCTCCTCTTTTTTCGGGGAGCTCTTCAACCAAAACCCTGATGTGTTTTTCTTGTATGAGCCTATGTGGCATATTTGGCAAAAGCTATACCCGGGGGACGCCGTATCCCTCCAAGGAGCAGCCCGGGACATGCTAAGCTCCCTTTACAGGTGTGACTTCTCAGTTTTTCAGCTGTACAACAGCCCCGGAGGGAAGAACATAACCTCATTGGGACTTTTCGGGGCCGCCATCAATAAAGTCATCTGTTCCTACCCCTTCTGCTCATCCTACAGGAAGGATGTGGTGGGAATGGTGGACGAGAAGGTCTGCAAAAAGTGTCCTCCGCAGAGTCTTCAGATGCTAGAGGAGGAGTGCTTAAAATACAACACCATCGTGATAAAGGGAGTGCGCATTCTGGACGTCAACATTCTGGCGCCTCTAATGGAGGACCCCTCGCTCAATCTAAAAGTCATCCACTTGGTCCGAGACCCACGGGCGGTGGCCAACTCCAGGATTAAATCAAGACACGGACTCATTCGGGAGAATCTGCAGGTGGTGCGCAGCAGAGACCCCAAGCTTCGACGTGTGCCATTCGTGGACCCCAACCACAAGATGAACAAAAAAGACGGTTCAGATTACCACTCCATCGGAGCCATGGAGGTGATCTGCGAGCAGATGTCCAGAACGCTGAAAACTGCTCTCCACCCGCCCAACTGGTGCAAAGGCAAGTACATGACGGTGCGCTACGAGGACCTGGTGGAAAACCCAGTCAGATCTGTTAGGAATGTTTATCGATTTGTGAATCTTTCAGCCAATCACGACATTGAGATCTTTGCCATGAACATGACAACAGGACCCAACGCCTCTACCAAACCTTTCATCGTGTCCTCAAGGAACGCCACGCAGGCGGCCAGCGCCTGGAGAACTGTGCTCAACTATCAACAGATCAGACAGGTGGAAGAATACTGTCAGCATTCCATGTCTCTGCTGGGATATCTACGTGTTCGCACGGCCGGCGAGGCCAAGGATTTGAGCAGGCCATTATTGACAGTGCCCAAAATATAAATCACCGCCAAAGACGTTTGATGTATTTTTTTTTCTTGCATTCGTGCTGATCACAGCCTGATACTCGTCCTGTACAAACTGTTATTTATGTTATGCTTAATGGCTCAGTGGAATGTATCTGTTTGCATCATACCGTGCACAGCCACGTACTGTATGTTCGGGACCAGAATGTCATATGTGCATCACCACATGTTTGACCAAATAAGAGAGAAAAAAAAAAACAAGAAAATCCTTTTGTGTACGAAGTGTTATTGCTCATTAAAGCTATGCCAATATATTTATTTAATCAAAGTGTTTACAATTGGCATTCACTGCTTTCAGGACTGGCGAATCTTGCTTATTTTCTTTTTAAGATAGAAATATGGAGTCATCAGAGATGTGCTCCAGTTCTTGTAGACTTTTAGCATACTCAGAAAGGGGTCATTCCAGTTATGTGGTAAATATTCATGACTGTATTAATTTGTGGGATTAAAATTGGATCCGAGTATAAGTATATTAAGTGGGTTAATTTAAAAACGTTTTCTAAAAATGTGAGTCGATGTTATTTTTTACAATGTGATTTAAATTAAATGAGTTTTAATTTATTTAACATTTATATAAATTAAATGAATAAAATAATTTGTAAAACATTTATTTAATTAAAAATGCTGCTATTATTTTTTTCATGTAGAGTGCACAGCATAAATCAGTACACCTCCTTTTGAAAAATTATTATTTTTAGCAACTTCTCAGTGAATATAGACAATATATTTTTGCATTTAAATGAATAAATGTTATTATATTTATTAAAATAAGTGTTTGGTAACGTAACATGTTTAAGAATATAAAAAAGTACAATTAAATTCAAATTATATATTGAAAAAACTGAATAAAATATATTATTTTTATGGTACTCTTGATTTTTCTGCTGTATTAAGATTATATATATATATAATTTATTTATTTTTATTTTTTTAACATATTCAACAATTTTCCAATGTAAGCTTAAGTTAATTTGTTAGATTAGTTCTAGTTTTTGCTTTGGTACTGTCTTATGTAACAGGCCCGTAGCTAGCCTGGTGAAAGGAGTGGTTCTCTTTTCTCAAAAAGTGACCTTTATGCAGTTATTCACCTCATTTTCTATTTAATCATGAGATTTACAGTTGAAGTCAGAATTATTAACCCCCCTTTGAATTTTTTGTCTTTTTTTAGACATTTCTCGAACTGTTTTTCAAAGCAAGGAAATTTTCAAAGTATGTCTGATAATATTTTTCTTCTGAAGAAAGTCTTATTTGTTTTATTTCGGCTAGAATGAAAGCAGTTTTTTTTTTATAAAACATTTTAACGTCAAAATTATTAGCCATCTCAAGCTATAAGATTTAAGTTATTAAAACTATTATGTTTAGATTTGTTGAAAAAAAAAATCTTCTCCCCGTTAAACAGAAATTAGGGAAAGAAATAAACCGGGGGGCTAATAATTCTTACTTTAAATACTGCATTTTAGTGACATTTTAAGCTGGATTAGCTTGTCGGATGGTCATCATAACCACACTTTTTGATGTACCAAAAATATTTCCTAAAGTTTACAATAAAGGAATATGAATACAACACTTAATTTTTAAAATACCAATTTATCACATCATTTGTCATTAGGAAAAAAAATGAATCTGTTAAAGTCTGTGGCCTATTGTCATTTATTATGCAAATAACAAACTGGCCCACCGTTACTCAGAACTTTCCTCAGAATCTGGCCATTTAAATGATAAAAATTCAAACATGATAATAAAAATGTAGAGATTCATAAATTTTCTAGCCTCTCTTGTAAAAAAGTACATATGAAAATTCATGGAAAACAATAATAGCCAAATTAGTTTTCAAATTAATTTTAATATGGGCCCCGTTTGATGCTTTACACCTTTTATTGGTCGTTCTTTGTTTCAAGATGAAGGTGCAAGATTTAGAAAATTAAAAGTTAAAAGTTACTTGTAGACTGTTTTCTCAATTTAAGAAAAATAGAGCAGCGAAAGATGACTTCACTTATGTCAGATGCTATGTTTTCTTGCACAGCTGGATGGTTGACTTAAAAAGTACTTGTTTGCATTGAACTAAACTGATTAGCTGAAGTCACAACAGCCAGTAGAGGATTCCGCTTGGTCTTAAAGCCTTTTCACTATTTATGATGGCATAGCAGTCAAAATTGGACAAATGAGCTCATGTGTGGGACAAATTCTGGACCTTTGTCAGTGACGGGTGGAACTTCTGAACCTCCACTGGCTACAGGCCTGTATAATGTATATACAAAAATATCTTATTGTAAAGCATCCATAGGAAGTATTAGTTTAAAAGAGATATGTACTCATGTATGCTGAGCATCATATACAAAGCATTAGGATGAAAAAAAATGGCAAATTTTTGGATGAAGCTAATTATCTAACATCCTTTTATTGTTGCTCTATTTCCAATTCTTCATTTTTCATTTGGTTTTCATAACAAATGACATTATTCACTTGGAAATAACATACAGTGCTCAGCATAATTGAGTACACCCCACTTTGAAAATGAATATTTTGATCCATTTCTCTGAATATAGGCAAAGTATTTTGGTGCATTTAAATGAAACAGCTTTTTTTTAACAGATATATTTATTAAAATATTTTAGTCACCAAACATATTTAGAAATTGAAAGATAATACAATGAAATTTAAGAAAAATATTGAAAAAAAAACAATTACAACCTACAAAATTTCAACAAAATTTTTATATTTCTTTGCTTCTCTTCATTTTTCCTTTTTTGTAAATGTGTATTTAATATTTTTCTATGACATAAATTTGGGTGTACTAGTTTTTGGACCGTTATCGTAAGTTATTTTATTAGATAAGCTCCAGATGTGGCTTTAGTACTGACTAATCCAATGTATATGCACAATTATAATATTGTATAGCTTCCTATTAAAAATATCAATTTAAAAGAGAGATTTGTAAGGGGTGTACTTATATATGCTGAGTATTGTATGTACATTTTGGGGTGAAGTTATCTATCCACTCACCTTTTTTTGTTGTTGCTGTATTTCCAATCCTTCCCTTTTCAATTGGTTTTCATAACAAAAATTACATCATCCATTAAATAACATAGTTTGGGGCAGGAAAAACAGCATTAGCAGTTTATTTAATGAATTCTGTCACGTTTTTTGGTATTATTCTGTTTGTCTCAGTCCAGATGTGTATGTGTGTTTGACAGCATGAGATAAATTTACATAATTTCACTTCAAGTCGAAACCCTTTATGTAAGCAGTCAGTCTCTTCAAGCAATGACTAACTTTAGCTCTTTATTTCCATCCTATTATGCGAGTTATAATTACATTTTTATATGCCTGAGTTTGACTTGATAATATTTCTAAAAAATCTTCCAGGCTATGCTTCAGCTGTACTGCATAACAGGAATGACCCAACCTCTGTATTAATGCGGCTCATGTTAAGAACACTGGATAGTGACATGCTTTCTTTCAGTTCCTGTACGTCTGTATTTACTATTTTTTGTTTAAAGCGAAACATTTGCTTTTTTTTTCGCAGATGCTAAAGGAGAAATATTGCCCTCATTTCACTGAGAGAAAAGAAATACGATTCCTAAAGTGAATGTAGCGAGTAGATATGCTTTCTGATGACAAATTCGGTTTAATTTCAGCTCCCTTCGAAGTATATCAGTACGGTTTAAGTGAAGAGGAAATGAATGTGAGCGTATCAGTTTGAACATTTCCAAGTCTATATCTTCGCTCCTGTGGTTTGGTAACTCAGTCACTCTGAAAGTATGCAAATGTTTCAACACACAATCTGCATATCCTTCAAACAACACTGTTGATAATCCGTAAAGGTATACTATAAATTCATCGCTGTGTTTATATACAGTTCTCATATTTCCTGCCGGGCGTATTGACACTAACATCTCGCTTTCCCAAAGTGTTGTCACGTTACGCTTGAATGTTCCATTCATTTCCATTCAAAACACACAAGAGTGGGGATGCAAACGTGATGAAGTGTTGTCTTTCACTTTGTAGAGTCAAATTTGTTTCTCAGACTTCAGAGTAAGATGACAGAAAACAGTTGATTATCATTTAATCGTGTGTTATTTAAAGGAATTATTATTTCAGTTTGTTTCTTATTAATTTGTGTATAACAGCAGGTTCTGTAACATGTTCTTAAAGGGAGAGTTCACCCAAAAATGAAAATTTCCCCCACTCTTCCCAAACCTGTTTGAGTTTCTTCAAAAACTCAAATATTTTCAAGCTGGAAATCTGTAGCCATTCACTTTCATATTTGTTTTTCCTACTATGGATGTCAATGGTTACTGGTTTTTAGGTTTCTTTAAATTATTTGTGTTTAATGGAATAATAAACCGATAGGGTATAGTAATTTTGTATGGTTTAAGTGTTGTCAATATAAATTAAGATTAAAATGAGATTAATTAACAAATTTTAAATTAAAATGAAATAATTATCTCCAAAAAATAATAATCAGTACAAATTTAGCATATTAGAATTATGTTTTTGATATATCATGTATGCTTGATGCTTAAAGGGAGAGTTCACCCAAAAATAAATAAAGCAAATATTTTTAAGCTAGAAATTTTTAACCATTGACTTTCATAGTATTTGTTTTTCCTACTATGGATGTCAATGGTTACCAGTTTGTAGGTTTCTTCAAAATATTTGTGTTCAATGGAATAATAAACCTATAGGGTATGAAGTAATTTTGTATGGTTTAAGTGTTGTGTCACAATATAAAATAAGAATAAAATGAGATTAATTAACACATTTTAAATTAAAATGAAAAAATTATCTCCAAAAAATAATAATCAGTACAAATTTAGCATATTAGAATTATGTTTTTGATTGATCATGTATGTGACGCTTGATGCTTAAAGGGAGAGTTCACCCAAAAATGAAAAAAAAACAAGAAAAGAAAAAACAGATTTTATAAAATTATTATTATTTTTTTATTTAAATAAAGAAATCTTTAACCATTGACTTTCATAGTATTTGTTTTTCCTACTATGGATGTCAATGGTTACTGGTTTTTAGCTTTCTTCTAAATATACATTTTTGTGTTCAACGGAATAAAGAAACCTATAGGGCATAAAGTAATTTTGTGTGGTTCGAGTCTTGTCAATATACAAAATAACATTTGAATTAGATTAACAAATTTAAAATTAAAATTAATTAATAATTATCTCTAAAAATAACAATAATCAGCAAAGATTTAGCTATTTAGAATTATGTTTTTGATAGATATGTGAAACTCAAAAATGAAAATTTCCCCCACTTTTCCCAAACCTCTTTGAGTTTCTTCAAAAACTCAAATATTTTCAAGCTGGAAACCTGTGACTATTTACTTTCATATTTGTTTTTCCTACTATGGATGTCAATGGTTACCAGTGTTTAGGTTTCTTCAAAATATAAATTCGTATGTCAATATACAAAATAAGGATTTTTAAATCATTAGAATAATTAGCAATTTTAAAATTTAATAATGAAATAATTATCTCTAATAATAATAATAATATTCAGCACAAATTTAGCATATTAGAATGGTTTTTGATAGATCATGTGACATTTGATGCTCAAAGGGATAGTTCACCCGAAATGAAAATTTCCCCCACTTTTCCCAAACCTGTTTGAGTTTCTTCTGCTGCTGGGGGAAACCTGTAACATTGACTTTCTTACTATTTGATTTCCTACTATGGATGTCAATAGTTACTGGTTTTTAGCTTTTTTTTTTTTTTACAGATATCAATTTTTGTGTTCAACAGAACAAAGAAACCTATAGGGTATAAAGGAATTTTGTATGGTTTAAGTCTTGTGTCAATATACAAAATAACTTTAAAATTGGATTAATTAACAAATTTAAAATTGGAATGAAATAATTATCTCTAAAAATAATAATAACCAGCAAAGATTTAGCATAGTAGAATTATGTTTTTGATAGATCATGTATGTGACACTTGATGCTTAAAGGGATAGTTCACCCAAACCTGTTTTAGTTTCTTTAAAAAACGCAAATATTTTCAAGCTAGAAACCTGTAACTATTTACTTTCATTTTTTTTTCCTAGTATGGATGTCAATGGTTACTGGTGTTTAGGTTTTTTCAAAATATCAATTTTTGTGTTCAACGGAATAATGAAACCTATAGGGTATAAAGTAATTTTGTATGGTTTAAGTCTTGTGTCAATATACAAAATATGGATTTTTCTACCATTAGATTAATTTGTGAATTGAAAATGTAAACATTTTCTCCAAAAATAATAATAATCAGCACAAATTTATGATATTAGAATTGTTTATGATAGATCATGAATGTGACACTTGATGCTTAAAGGTATAGTTCACCCAATAATTTATATTCTGTGACCATTTACTCTACATTGACTTTTTTTTTAACCTGTTTGAGTTTATTTTCCTTTTAAACAGAAAACAAAAATTCTTTATTATTTATTTCATTAATATTAATATTTATTTATAATTTATTATTATTAAAAAAAAAATCTATATTTTTAAATAAATTAATTAATTTATTCGTTGTGTTGCAGAAATAAATTTTCATGGTAATGTTTTTTTTTTATTTATTTATTTAGTAGAGCTGGATATGTGCAATGTATAAAATTACATATAAATAGCCTCTAAAATGATTATTTTTTTTTTTTCCTGGATGTTCCAGTGGGTGACATCAATTCATGAAAATGTTTTTTTGTGAATTTGAGGATACAATTCAGTATTTAAAAAAATGTTTTGTTCAGCAAAACAATAAAATTAGTTTTTATTTTTCAAATAAACTAGCTGTATGAAATTCATAGCATCATACAATAATTAGCATCATGTAAAACATACAAATATAGCACGTCATTGCCATGTCAAATACAACTATGTAGTTTCTGTGATCATTCCATAAAAAAAACAATAGCGTGAAATGCAAATGCTATACTGTAGCTCATAACTCCTGCAAACATACTCCATCACTCACTTAATATACAGTTGAAGTCAGAATTATTAGCCCCCCTTTGATTTTTTTCTTCGTTTTAAATTTTTTCCAAATGATGTTTAACAGCAAGGAAATTTTCAGAGTATGTCTGATAATATTTTTTCTTCTGGAGAAAGTCTTATTTGTTTTATTTCGGCTTTTGTTTTATTTCCATTTTAAGGTCAAAATTATTAGCCCCATTTTAGGTAATTTTTTCGATAGTCTACAGAACAAACCATCGTTATACAATAACTTGCCTAATTACCCTAACCTGCCTAGTTAACCTAATTAACCTAGTTAAGCCTTTAAATGTCACTAAGCTGTATAGAAGTGTCTTGAAAAATATCTGGTAAAATATTATGTACTGTCATCATGGCAAAGATAAAATAAATCAGTTATTAGAAATGAGTTATTAAGACTATTATGTTTAGAAATGTGTTGAAGAAACTTTCTCTCCGTTAAACAGAAATTGGGTGAAAAAAATAATCAGAGGGGCTATAATTCAGGGGGCTAATAATTCTGACTTCAACTGTATATCTACATCAATAATAGAACAAAAATAATAAAACTAAATACACCATTCTGGAGTGGTTATATGTATTACAGTAAATACACTGTAAATCTAAATAATAGTCTCAAACTGGTCAATTCATGGCACAGTTTCTCCTATTTGTCAGCTTTAAAGTAGATCACAGAGACATTTGTTTTCTAAGCTATCTTTCCTTGCGTGATCAGTTTGAGACCTGTCCACTTATAAACAAGTCTAAACTCGCACTGTGCTGCTGTTGTGCATGTCCAACAGCTTTTACAGTAGTTCCACTTTAGATCTTAACGTCATACCAAACTTGAATTAAATGTGTGTTAGTGTTTTATTAAAAGAAAATAATATGGTGAGAATTATCTCCATTTAAGCACTCAGCCCTACTTCATAATATGACTGGATTTTTTGAAAATATTTAAATATGTTTGCATGTGTGTACCTTGGACAAACTGCCAGTCTCAGTTCAGGATCAATTGGTTCACAGAAATTGGTGGTCTTCTTTATAATTTGTTGTTTTAGTTCTGCTATCAAACTGAGCCACGGAGCTCCTGAAATAAACGTTGAATTGGTCAGGATAACCCCGCAGACCTTTGATAAGAAGGTGGAACTCTCCATACTCTCTCCACAGTCTAAGGATGGGATAGACCCATTACTTCCTTTTTTTTCTTTTTCTTTTGTTAAGCAGGGTGAAGACAACAAAATCATCTTCGCTACTCAAAGACTCCATTTTGTATTGTTTTGAGAATTATTTCACTACAGGTTAATTAATATGCATCAGACTCTCTACGTGACTTTTTTTTATTTTATTTTGAATACGGAATTATAAAACACATACAAAAATTTCAGTGTGCAAAGACCTTAAGGGTTAAAGAGGTAACATTTAGTTTGTGATTATGTTTGTGCAGGTTGGTGGCAAAGTACCAAGACAACAACGAAATTGCCAAAAATAATGAATTTATTTACACAAGTGAAAAAATCCAAAAAGCAGAAATATGAACAATAAATTCACACAACTAAAAATAAACTAATTATTAAATGTAAGGGAAAGAGGATAACAACAACTCAGTGAATGTCCTTGAGTGGCCCAGCCAGAGCCCCGAGCTAAATCCTATTGAACATCTCTGGAGAAATCTGAAAATGGCTGTACACTGTTGCTTCCTATCCAACATGATAGAGCTTGAGAGGTACTGCAAAGAGAAATGGACAAAATTGTATGTGTGTGTATGTATGTGTATATATATATATATATATATATATATATATATATATATATATATATATATATATATATATATATATATATATATATATATTACACCCGAACACACATTTTACAATGAACTTCTCACAATAAAAACAATCCCATTCATAACACAATGGAGTTCAATGAGGAGTCAGCTCAAGCTGCCCCTGCCTTGATTTGTCTTCTGCATTGTCTTCGATCTGTCCAGTGACAGTATTTATTTATTTATTTATTTTCTTTTCGGCTTAGTCCCTTTATTAATCCAAGGTTGCCACAGTGGAATGCCCTTCTAGCTGCCACCCATCTCTGGGAAACATCCATACACACTCACACTCATACACTACGGACAATTTAGCTTACCCAATTCACCTGTACCACATGTCTTTGGACTGTGGGGGAAACCGGAGCACCCAGAGGAAACCCACGCGAACGCAGGGAAAACATGCAAACTCCACACAGAAACGCCAACTGACCCAGCCAGGGCTCGAACCAGCGACCTTCTTGCTGTGATGCGACAGCACTACCTACTTCACCACTGCGTCGCCCGACAGTATTAATTACATATCACAAATCTTATTCCTTCACAGCATTTAATTGAATCATTTAATTCCGGTTAGTTTTTTTGTAGCTCAACAATTAAACTAGCAAAATATTATGATCAATTAGAAATGATGATCTCTGTTGAAGGCATTCGTCCCAAACTTCCCCATCATTCTCCCTCACTTTTCAGATGGGATGGCGGGCCGGAGTTTGGGCATCTCTGGTCTAGACAGTAATATTTCTACGTGTTGCAGGATATTCACAGTAAAAACAATATCTGGAAATTAGCAGTTTTCGGTAATTTGTGATTCATGTTTTAATTTGTATTCCACCCCATTTATTTATGCTCTCTAATTGGATTATGGGAGATTGATCTTTCTTCCAACAACTTTTAACCTTGACAGTTTGAAAAAAAGCAAAATTTTTTCATCAAAATGAACATTTTTAATAGTTTAAAGTGCTATATTGTCTGGGTTGGTGCTGTATATTATGGTACAAAAACCTTGTAATAAACTGCCAGGACATATTTATTTTTTTTACAGACTTATTTCTCAATATATTATTTCTTATACATTATATTATTTCGAACTACTAAAATGTCAATAAAAGTCACTATGTTAAACTAGAGTTGAATTTTCAACATCAAAAGTCAACAGAGCAGAGATTGACATCCCATAATGCAATTCGCAACCATAAATAAATGGAAAACACTTGTAAATCACAAAATACAGAAACTGTTAATTAAGAGATATTCTTTAGTGTAGGTCATATGACATCTGTAGTGTCTTTAATTCCCTGGGAGATTCAGAAAGAACTGATCGGAGATTGTGAAACAATATACAACAAAATGGTTGTGGCATACAAAACTGGGATAAAAGATACTGTACAGTACAAGAACAGACGCAAACACAGAGCTCTCTTTAAACTTAGAGCCTTTGATCATGATTGGCTGCAAAGGCAAAAATATCATGAAGGTTAATCATGATTGTCATCTTCATGGATGAATGGGAATCAGGAGAAGGCGAATCTAAGAAAATGACAGTGAGACTGAGAGAGATAGAGAGAGACAGAGAGAGAGCATGAGTAAAATACACATTTGGCCTTATAACAACTGTGCACTGATGTACACCTGATGTATGCTCTGCTGGAAACAGCGCAGGTGTGTCCGAGGTGTACGTCTGCAGTGGAACAGAGCATGGCAAGCATAAAGAGCACAGTGCTCTTGTGAATGTGCACCCTATACTGACACTGAAGAAGAAACTGTTGAATAAAGTCACTATTTGTGTTTTATGTGAGCACAATGGTGTACTCATAGCTTGATAAAATTCCTATTGACAAGTTCTCCTATTTGTCAGCTTTAAAATTGATCACAGAGACATATTTCTTTGTGTGATCAGTTTGAGACCTGTCCGCTTATAAACAAGTCTAAACTCGCACTGTGCTGCTGTGGTGCATGTCCAGCAGCTTTTACAGTAATTCCAGTAGTTCCACTTCGGATCATGATCCCTAAAAGTGTGTTAGTGTTTTATCAAAACAAAATGATATGGTGAGGATTATCCTCATTTTAGCATCCATCCATACTTGTATGACTGGATTTTTAAAAGATATTTAAATGGAACTTGGCTGAGCATAATCTTTCAGAAAATCTCTATACCAAAATCTGAATTTCTAATCCAATCAGATTGTCGATTATGTAGACCATTTTGAGGGATGTAAACTAAAACAATGATCCCAATGTAATTCCTGTTTCACATTTTTAATTTTTACAGCTTCCGATAATCTAAAAAGAGACACATACTGATGAATAATGTTATGATAGCTGTTTTAATATCATAGGTTGTGATTGAATTGCCTCTTTTTGTTACAGTTATGAAATAGTTTGATAACAAACTGGAAATGTTTATGGGCCAAAGACATGACCACATTGAAATGGTCTATAAGTATATTTGAGCCTTATTATGCAGAATGTAAAAGGATAGTTCACACAAAAAATATTCTGTCAATTATTTATCACCTTTGTGCCACTCGAAACCCCTAAAGACCTTTGTCTGAAATATGAGAGCTCATTGATCCTCCATAGACAGCAATAGCCCTGATTCAGATCCCGAGAGCTACTAAAAAACATAGTTCAAATATTGTCCATGTGTCTTTAGTGATTTAATGGCAATATTCTGATGTTTCTGATATATATATATATATATATATATATATATATATATATATATATATATATATATATATATATATATATATATATATATATATATATATATATATATATAGTTGAAATCAGAATTATTAGTTCCCTTTGGATTTTCTTTTTTAAATATTTCCCAAATTATGTTTTACAGATAACAAATATTATCAGACATTTTCACAGTATGTCTGATAATATTTTTTCTTCTGAACAAAGTTATTTGTTTTATTTCAGATAGAATAAGTATTTGATTTTTTTTTATTATTTGATAAAATATTAGCCCCTTTAAGCTATATATTTCTTTATATTCTACAGAACATACTATCATTATACAATAACTTGCCTAATTACCCTAACCCCCCTACTTAATTAACCTAGTTAAGCCTTTAAATGTCACTTTAAGCTGAATACTAGTGTCTTGAAAAATATCTAGTCAAATATTATCTACTGTCATCATGGCAAAAATAAAATAAATCAGTTATTAGAAATGAGTTTTTAAAACTATTAAGTTTAGAAATGTGTTAAAAAAAATCTTCAGAGGGGCTAATAATTCTGACTTTAACAGTATAGAGTGGGGGAACTATGACGTCACCTTGTAGGCTAATCGGCTGCTAGCATAAAACTAGTTCCCTCAATAAAATCCCCATAATTTTCCCATAGGCTTTTCGAAGATTGCAAATAATAAGCTCTGTGTTTAAACAATGTTCATTACACTTACACATTTTGTCCAACCGGATAATCCTCACATGAAAATACAACTTTTAGCACCTTTGGATCTTAAATGCAAACACAAGAACTGAAAAGCTAACATTAGACTATAAACGAACTACAATGCTTTCGGGGCGCTCGCCTGTGACGTCAGCACCACCCTGCTACAGACAAGTTTTCAAGCTTATTTTTTAGAAATATGATCCATGACAGAGTTAATCTCTCTGTTTATTATATTATAATCCATGATATATATTATAAACAAATAAATACGCAAATACACATAGACCTACGTGCCCTTTGGATTGTTTATACGTGGGAAATACATCTGTTTTGCTTTACGGTTGTTGTAAAAGTTTTAAAACTGTATGTATAAATGTGCCTACATAGTATTATCATAAGACACATTTAAATAAGTGTATCGCTCGCGTGCACACAGCCTGCTTACGGTAACAGACGACAGAAATGAGGCACGAGGAGCAAGTCTATCAAATGCCTGCAAGTTCCATCATGGGCACAGAACAACATTCAGTATTTTTTTATTTGACGAAGTATAGCGAAAAGTAGCCCATACAGTCACATACGCTATACATTTTAAGGAGAAGTTTAAATACTGCAGTTATGACAGAGTTGTGTTCGGATGAAGAAAAAAAACGACGAAAAATCCCTTCATCACGTTAAAATGGCAGTTAACATTTCTAATCATTTTTCAGCCTGACCAGCTAAGACCAGGCTGGAAATAGCTGGAAACCAGCCTGGAAATGGCCAAAACCCCTCTAAAACCAGGCTGGTCGACCAGCTAAAATCAGCCAACCAGCCTAGACTGGTTTAAGCTGTTTTTTTCAGTAGGGAGGCTGCACTGGTAAGCTGTATCCCCATATCGTTTAATTAAAATAAAGGATCAACAAATTAATCTGTCTTGACAGTTCTTATAAGTGAAGGCATTATCTACACACAATATGAATTCCCAATTAGAAAACTACTACAAACTATAATATACTATTTATGAAAATACTTAAATAACAGAGAAATCCAAATGCTCGAAACACAAGCGAGCTGCGCTTCAGACGAGTTCAGCTCGATGACGTATAATGTCTCCGACACCGCCTGTAGTCCCGTTTAGCAATTTGATAGCAACTGTCCTTTTAAAGTAGCGTAACCGATTTAAAAACTCAAGAGTGTGATGTAACTGATGTGTTTTATGTCGTAGAATAAAACGTGAAAGTATATTGAAGTTGTGTTTGCCTTGAACCTTATTTAAGCGATTTAACTGAAATCCCATTGAAAAAACCCATTGACTTTAAGATAAGGGAACAAGAACTGCTAAAATGCTAACTCGCTTCCGGGTTTTTGCACACAAATTGACGTCATAGTTCCTCCACTCTCTCTCTCTCTCTCTCTCTCTCTCTCTCTCTCTCTCTCTCTCTCTCTCTCTCTCTCTCTCTCTCTCTGTATATATATTTATATATATATATATATAGAGAGAGAGAGAGAGAGAGAGAGAGAGAGAGAGAGAGAGAGAGAGAGAGAGAGAGAGAGAGATCTCTAACCGTACATTCACACCGAAAGAGGCGAGAGCTTCAAAGTAGCCGGAAGTCATACATTTTCAATGAGAGTCAGCGGGTAGGAGCAGCGCGGCGCGTCAACTTTATGGTAATTAGCTATGACGCGGTTTGGCGGCAAGCAATCGGAATGAAGAAGTCCACAACTTGTGAGGAGTTCAGAGAACACAGACTTGTGAACTTTGGTTCTGACCACAGTTGTTCTCAGGGGTTTGATGATTGGGGTCGCCGGGTTTTCAATAATTTTAAATGTTTTCTTACAGGAACATGCATCAAATAAGTTACTGGCGAGTTACTGATGTGCAATAATGTTATATATATTTAAAAAAGCGGGAATCTCATGCAACAGTACAAAACAGTATTGCTGCTTCAGGATATGGACATATAGGATAATTAAGTGGAGCAAAGCCACACCACATGCAACTTGATCTTCCATTGTTAAATGAATTTGATAAGAAATGCGCAACATTTTTACACTAGAAAGCATGTTTTATGCAGGAATGTAACTGATATGCTGCAACAGCCCCTTTAAATACGAGATCAATGTAGCGAATTTTGACGCTCTCGCTGCCGGAGCTGAAAGCAGACAGCGTTGTCACCAGGGCGGCCAGAGCGACCTTGGACGCTCTCACCGCTTTCGGTGTGAACGCACAGTAATAGATAGATAGATCTAGTAGCAGTGCGATATGGCTGTATATCTGCACTGCTGGGAGGCGTGCTTTGTCTTGAGGCTGCAGGCTGAGTGCTTTAGTGTCCCTCCAGTGACGATATACAGCCATATCACACTGCTACTTATATGATATTGCATTTATACAACAGTTCGACGGCATGATCCTTTATATAAAAAAAGAAAATCAATACGAGAGTCTAAAAATTCTTTTGTATAAGAAACTACTTTCTTCCACCGTTCATACACATCTACAGCTGACGTCAGAACAGCAGAAACCGCTATTAACGATTCACCAACGTCACTTTATAGCTAGTATTTGAATGATTCTCTAGCGGAATTTCTAAAGTCATGACAAAACAGGTGTTTTTGCTCACATTTTAAAATGAAACACCATCAGTCTACAGAGATTTCCCAATATTTCTCTGTTGCATTCGGGTGATCACAATAATTTACCCCAAAAAAGCCAAAGCAAAGCAAACACTACCAGATTACTATGGTATAAATACAGCACTTCAACATACAAAAGAGAGAGATCGACTTAGAATGTCATAATGGTTTGATCAGCTGTAGTTTCAAATTATGCTGAGTTTTTTTCCTCTGAGGGCTTATTATGCAGTCTCTGTTGCCATCTTGTGGCAGAACAAGTGTGGTCTTTGCTCTGTTCAGTATGACAGGCTGATGGACGCCAATGTGCTGTATCTCCGAAATTATAAATATTTAAAATAGACACTATCCTTATAAATTAGTGTCCCACCAGTGCTAATATACAGCCATATCGCACTGCTATGAGTGTGATATTGCTTTTATACAACAGTTCGGCGGCACAATCATGCAAAAAATAAAAAATATAATCAAACACAGAGAGTCTAAAAACCCTTTTGTATTAGGAACTACTTTCTTCCGCCATTCATTTACACAGCTGACGTCAAAACAACAGAAGCTGTTACTAATGTCACTTTAGAGCTAGTGTCTGAAAGATTCTCAAGCGTAATGTATGAAGTGATGACAAAACAGGTGATTTTGCTGACATTTTAAGATTATAAGGCTGAACTTGACATGAAATGCCCTCCGTCTACAGAGATACAGTGTTAACAGTGTTACAGTCTACAGTATTTCTCTGTTGCAATCGGGATATCACAGTAATTAACGCCGAAAAAAGCAGCGCAGTAACTATCAGACTGCTGTTGTGTTTGCGATAAGGAAAAATAAGGAGGGGGAGGGGGTGTTCGGGGGTGAGGTCTCTGAGTAACACTGTTGAGAACCGGGATAGGAAAGTAAATGTATTAAAATAGGCACTGTCCTTAAAAATAAACTGTAATCTATAAGAGAAAGAGAGAGATTGACTTAGAATATCACTTAACAGTTTAATAATGATTTGATCGGCTGTAGTTAGAAAACGCGCTGTTTTAACAATCTAAACAACGGCTTATTATTCGCTCCTGGCGCCATCTTGTGGATAGACAACGTCAACCGTCTTTGGCTAATGGACACGCTGTCTCTGAGAAATTATAAATATTTCGAAATAGGCACTATCCTTATAAATAAACTACATAGTTGCAATCTATGCAACTACATTCTTGACTATAAAAGCCTCAAAAGTACTTTGTTGTCCAACACCTGCAATATTTGTCAATTTGTAGTGAGTTTATTGATCTGTTTTCACTCTATGTGGGTGGAGTAACACACAAGTGTGAGGAGGCTGTAAGAGTGCTTTTATTGCAAAGTATCGCAAAACTATCAGCCAATCAGATTCGATTTTTTTGCTGTTGTTGATGATGCTTTGATGAAGGAGGTCTCTGATTTGATCTAAAATATCTTCATTTGGGGTTTTAAGAGACATGAGGGTAAGTAAGTGATCGTTTGAAGTTTTGGGGGGTGAACTAACCCTTTAAAAGAGACCAGACAAGAGAAGCAAAATACATTTTAATTACTTGTTTTATTGTCAATGTTATGTGCAGCATTTTGGTCAAACTTTAGTTTGTTTTAAAACGTGCCATAATAACAGAAAGAATGAAAGAAAGAAAGAAAGAAAGAAAGAAAGAAAGAAAGAAAGAAAGAAAGAAAGAAAGAAAGGATGAATTTGAACAATATTTATATTTGTACATATTTTGGTCAACCAGCGTTTATTGTAAATAGATGCAGTTTTTGCAAAACATGAAATGTGTTGCACCAGGTATATTTTTGTGCACGTTTCAGATCACAAATCCACTAGAGGGTGCTGTTTACATTTTTTCGAATCTGAAATACACTACTTAGGGTACTTAGGGTGTTGTCAAAAGCAAATGCAGTTTAGTTTTACCTTGATTTTACATTGAGTCCTTCCCCGAACTTGACCGTGAGCACTCTGCATCACAAATACAACACTGTATGAAGTGAGCTATTACTACACCAAAAAAGTTTTCCATTTGGAGATAGACAGGTGACGCAAATGTATTTGATTACAAATTATGAACATTATTAATCCGTTTTGTGGTATTTATTTGGTGTTGTGCAAAGAACTGTACAAAAATATTCGGTAACATTTCATAAAAACTACACACTATGAATCATTTATTAAGCATTAATATGTAGTGAATTCATTATTTATTAAGCATTAATAAACGTTAGTAAGCAGTTTATAATTGCAGCTACAAATGCTGTATTCTTGACTTACAACCATATTTATAATGTGCTCAATAATTGTATTTTCATACTTCGTTAATGATTTATTTTTCATTACTAAATTAAGTATTGTTATTTACAAACCAGATGTATTTAAGAGTAGTTAATGGTTTTTAAGATAATTCAGAATGAGTTAGTAAATGATTAATAAACTATTGAAATCAATGTTTATATATCTTATATATTCAGGCATTTAGTAATAGTGGGCAACGCAGTGGCGCAGTAGGTAGTGCTTACAGCAAGATGGTCGCTGGTTCGAGCCTCGGCTGGGTCAGTTGGCGTTTCTGTGTGGAGTTTGCATGTTCTCCCTATGTTCGCGTGGGTTTCCTCCGGGTGCTTCGGTTTCCGAGTCTAAAAACATGCTGTACAGGTGAATTGGGTAGGCTAAATTGTCCATAGTATATGAGTGTGTGTATGTGTTTCCCAGTGATGGGTTGCAGCTGGAAGGGCATCTGCTGCATAAAACAAATGCTGGATAAGTTGGTGGTTCATTCCGCTGTGGTGACCCCAGATTAATAAAGGGACTAAGCCGAAAAAAAAATGAATGAATAGTAATAGTTACTATGTATGTTAATAAATGCTTCATTAACTCAACTTCATGCCATTTTGTGACCTGAACTAAAGTGAGGACTATTTATGCTTTATAAATCCCTTATAAATGACGATTAAAGGCTCAGTATCAAATGAACAATAATCTTTGCAATCTTATCTAAACTAAAATTAAATTATATTTAAATAAAGATTATATACAGTAAAATTACTGTAAAGTTCAAACATTGCCAAATAACAGGAGTGTCAAAATACAACATAAAGCGGGACAAAACAACAATAATATAATAATTTAACAATATAATAAGATGCAATGTGTAAACTGTTCAGTAATTTTATTTTAGATAAGGTTGAAAAGATTTATTTTTATGTGATACAGTTTCATTGTGTATCTTCATATGAATAGAAATGAAAAATGTTGTTTATGTTCTTTTTTTCCTGTTTAGAATTTAACTGAACCTTTATTTGTCATTTATAAGGGATTTATAAAGCATAAATAGTCCTCACTTTAGATTAGGTCACAAAACTGGATGAAGTTGAGTTAATAAAACATTTATTAACATACAAATGAACTAATATTACAGTATATGCCTGAATAATAAGAATTATAAATGTCAATTTGAATAGTTTAGTAATCATTTACTAACACATTCTGAATGATCTTAAAAAACAACCAACTATTCTTAAATAACTGGTTTGTAAATAATGCGATACTTAATTTAGTAATGAAAAAAAACATTAACAAAGTATGAAAGCATAATTATTAAGCACATTATACATGTGCTTATAAATCAATAATACAGCATTTGTAGCTGCAGTTATAAACTGCTTGCTAATGTTTATATATATAGAGTTAATTCTTAACAGATAACGATTTCACTATTTGCTAATGTTTAATAAATGGTTCATAGTGTGTAGTTATTATAAAGTGTTACCGAATATTCCTTTATCCATCAATAATATGGCCCTGTAAATATCAACCCAGGCTCATTCTGAGAACGTAGTCCCGGGGACGTTTCTGGAGACCGCGAAATACGTAGCCGGGGGTATGTACGGCTGCATTTCATTTTTTTAAGCGAACGCTGCGGGTTGGTGTGACGCCATTCCCTTCGGCACTTTCCGGCCGGCCAGCCAGCCGCTCGCCTCCATGTGGAGGGTTTTCTCGCTGCAACCAGTTTGTCCGGTTAGCTCTTCGTGTACTCTGGCGGACTCGAGGCGCAGAGAGGGGCTGACCACGACGACGACCGGGTTCGAGTCCGGGGAAGAGCGGTTCCAGAAATCAGGTAAGAAAACAAAAACAAAATCCAAAAAAATGAAGCGAACAAGTTCGTCACAGGGTGAGAATGTGGTCAAAATCCGAAAACGTGGTAAAAATCAGATGAGGGCTTTTCTTTTTCTGGACGGCTTTTGTGAATCGTCGTTGGTTGGGTTTAGGGACGGAGGAGGGTGGGTCTGCCCACCGATTGGCCGGTCGCACGGTCAATCATTCTGTCATCCAGGCAGACAGGTGGAAGGTCGTTCGACAGCGGCCTCTAGCAGGTTTACGCGGGAAAAAGCGCGCACAGCGGCCTCTCGCGGACTCGCGAAAACAAAAACTGCAAAAATACGTACCTCCTGGGACGTATTTTGCAGTCTCCAGAAACGTCCCCGGGACTACGTTCTCAGAATGAGCCTGGGTTGCTAAATATCATTAGTGTGAAAAGGAATAAACGTTGTTGGAGTTATACTGCCCTGCACACAAAAATAAATGCCGTTTTCTAGTTGTTCAAACTACTTATTTAAAATGAGCAGTAGAAACACAAGTTTTTGGGAGGGGGACAAGTTAATAGTTTTTTGTTCAATCCACTTAAATATTTAAAGACTAATAAGTTAACTTAAATCCTTCATGCTGTCTTAACACAAATCAATTGTGTGGAACTTTTACAGTGAGTATAGCATTTATTCTAACAAGCAACTGCAGTCAAATGTATGTTGATGTTTTTTTTTTCACAGTTTTATAATGTATTTTCAAATGCTTTTGGCACCGGCTGCTTCCAGAGAAAACTAGGTTACTGTTACGCATCTATAGCGGCGTCTGCATTAGAGCAAAAGCTATTTTAAGATCCAGGTTGTCTGTAATATCAGGGAAATAACAGTGGCAACAATCAGCTACAGTATGAAGTGGCTTTTAAACGGTGGCAGACTGTCAAACTGTAGTATCCCTGACAATCAGACCTGTCCCTTAGGAGCATCCGGTGACGATGACCCCTTGATTCGCTGAAGTGGGTAGTGCGTTTGTTTCTGGTGTTTCTCTTGTAGCCGTGTGTGTGTGAGAGAGAGAGTGACTGCGCGATGGGAACCGTGAGAGAGCGGCCTCTGTTTTTCACAGACAGCAGCTGCGGGTGGGGAGGTCCCTGAGGGGTCGGACAAGGGGGCCGGATGTGGATTGGGTGCTGAATGGATGGGCTTGAAGATCTGTTGGCGCTCGGTCTGGGTTCTAGCAAGTGCCCTGGCCCGTCGCCATCTTTGTGCCCTTATCCTGCTGTTGTAAACCGAACATGAGGTGATAGTGAAAACAGAAAGAGCTTCTGGAATGTGGATCTATTAGGGCCTTCTGATTAGACTCAATTCCTGAAATACCGGATATTTGTTTTGTTTTAGATCCGGTACTTTACTGTAAGCATACGTTTCCAATGAAATGTTTGACGTGGACACGCCTAACTAAAGATTATTAGTACACGTTAAGAGTTGAGCTGGGTTTCATGAGACAAACATTTGCCCTGCGCATCCTTAAGGATGTTAACTAAGTAATTATATAAATAAATAAACAAATAAAACTAAATGAAAGTCATTATAATGCCAGATTAATCTTGTTAAATTTCAGGAAAATTACTAAATAAAATGTTGAGAATTTTAAAAATGTGTGTTTATGGGCTTAAAAAGTCATTATGGACGACACGGTGGTGCAGTTTCTGTGAGGAGTTTTCATGTTCTCCCTGTGTTGGCGTGTGTTTCCTCCCGGTGCTCCGGTTGCCCCCACATGTGCTATAGGTGAATTGGAGAAGCTAAATTGTCCATAGTGTGTGAATGAGAGTGTATGGGTGTTTCCCAGTGATGGGTTGCAGCTGGAAGTGCATCCGATGCATGAAACATATATTAGATAAGTTGGTAGTTCAATAATGTTATTAAACAAAAATAATATTATTATTATTGTTATATATTTATTTATATATTATAATATTTATCACATTTTATTTAGGGTCAGGTATGAGGCAAATAATAATTTTCTGTTTTCTGCTTTTGAAGGGAGCAGACCAAATCATTTGTAGTTTTTATTAGTGTAGATTATCATATGGTATATATCAGTGTTTCCCAACCCTGTTCCTGAAGGCACACCACCAGTACACATTTTCAATGTCTCCCTAATCAAACACACCTGAATCACCTAATTAGAACATAAGAAGAGACGCCAAAACCTGAAGTTAATTAGTCAGGTAAGGGAGACATCCAAAATATGTACTGTTGGTGTGCCTTCAGGAAAAGGGTTGGGAAACACTGGTATATATGATATATATAGTGTATCATATTCTTGTGGATTACATATAATTATTTATTGGTATGTATATCAGAATTTGGTTTTGTATTCTGGCAAATATTAATTTCTGGGAGTGACATTTATTATGTATGTCTGTATGTATGTATGTATGTATGTACAGTTGAATTATTAGCCCCCCTTTGAATTTTTTTTCTTTTTTAAATATTTCCTAAATGATGTTTAACAGAGCAAAGAAATTTTCACAGTATGTCTGATAATATTTTTTCTTCTGGAGAGTCTTATTTGTTTTGTTTCGGCTAAATTTAAAAGCAGTTTTTAATTTTTTAAAAGCCACTTTAAGGTCAAAACTATTAGTCATTTTAAGCAATTTTTTATAGTCTTACAAACCATCATTAACTTGCCTAATTACCCTAACCTGCCTAGTTAACCTAATTAACCTAGTTAAGCCTTTAAATGTCACTTTAAGATGTATAGAAGTGTCTTAAAAATGTCTAGTCAAATATTATTTACTGTCATCATGGCAAAGATAAAATAAATCAGTTATTAGAGATGAGTTATTAAAACTATTATGTTTAGAAATGTGTTGAAAAAAATCTCTCACTGTTAAACAGAAATTGGGGAAAAAATAAACAGGGGAGCCAATAATTTTTCAACTGTATGTATGTGATAAACTATCCAAAACTGTAAAAAAAAAAATTATATGTATATATTAATTTATTCATCTTCTTTTTGGCTTAGTCCCTTTATTAATCAGGGGTTGCCACAGCGGAATGAACCACCAAATTATCCAGCATATGTATTACGCAGCGGATGACCTACAAGCCACAACCCAACACTAGGAAACATCTATACACACTCTTTCACACACATACACTACGGACAATTTAGTTCATCCAATTCACCTAGCGCATGTCTTTGGACTTGTGGGGGAAACAGGAGCACCTGGAGGAAACCTAAGCGAACACGGGGAGAACATGCAAACTCCACAAAGGAATGCCAACTGACCCAGCCGGGACTTTCTTGCTGTGAGGCGATTGTGCTAAACCATTGAAAAACCATTGTGAGGGACTGAATATTAAACCTAAAACACTTGTTTTCCCTATTTGTGTTTAAATACTTTTAATTAACATTGAAGTACAATATAAAAACTAAATATTGTTATTTGTATACCCAGCACTGTTTATAATACGTTTTGAAGGGGGACAAGTTGGACAAAGAGTTGGATGTGTGTGTGTCTGTGTGTGGAAATTGTAGCCCTCCCCCTTCAATCCCTTCCAAGTATATTTTACTGTTACGATCAATGACCAAAAATCTGTTAATTTCAATCAATTGCATTTAACAAAATTCCAATGTGACTTAAAAACAAACAAAAAAAGCTATCTTACACAATATGTTGTGTATTTTACAACAATGGTGGTGGTGTGGAGAGATTGTGAAGCGCTTTGGGTGTATGGCCATACACAATAAATGCGCTATATAAATACACATTACATCACATTAAATACACATTACATCACATTAAATACACATTACATCACATTAAATACACATTACATCACATTAAATACACATTACATTACATTAAATACACATTACATCACATTAAATACACATTACATTACATTAAATACACATTACATCACATTAAATACACATTACATCACATTAAATACACATTACATCACATTAAATACACATTACATCACATTAAATACACATTACATTACATTAAATACACATTACATCACATTAAATACACATTACATTACATTAATACACATTACATCACATTAAATACACATTACATCACATTAAATACACATTACATTACATTAAATACACATTACATCACATTAAATACACATTACATTACATTAAATACACATTACATCACATTAAATACACATTACATCACATTAAATACACATTACATCACATTAAATACACATTACATTACATTAAATACACATTACATTACATTACATAACATTACAATGTTATTGTGAAAACATACGTTGATCAAATAAATACAGTGTAATAAAGAGGTTTCAAAAATGCAGGTTAACTTTGTTTATATACAGAGATGTATAAAGTACTAGAGACCCAGACTTAAGTAAAAGTACAAGTGCTCTGTCAAAAAAGTGACTTGAGTAGAAGTTGAAGTGCTCTTTAAGCACCATACTTAAGTGGAAGTACTAAAGTTTTCAACATTTTTTGTACTTGAAATTTACTACTCAAGTACTGAAAGTAAAAGTACAAGTATTGTGTAATGTAGTTATTAAAGAAAGCAGTCAAAAGACATCATATTTTTTGTTTATTTTAAATCTCTTTATTGGGGGGCACGTGATTAAGCAGAACGAAAAGCAATGGCTTACGATACTGTTTTTCTCTTGCACTTGAACCACTTATCTGACAGATTATAACAGCTTTAACACACACCTTTCAAAGTTGTGTGTCACAAAAACACTTCGTAATCCACTCAAAACGCTATTGAAACCCATTTTTGGATCGCAAATTACCAGTTGTAAACGCTGTAAACGGAAGTTTCAAACATTCTACCGGAAGACGCTGGTCGCTATGGTGCCCTCCATGCAGTAGCCAAGAAAAAGGTCTATAATTGTACCGAGTAGGGGTGTGAATCTACACTGGTCTCACGGTTTAGTTACGATTATCATGCCATCGATTCAGTTCAATTCGATATCTTGGTGCATTTCGTTGCATTGACAATGCTTTCCATACATAATTAGATTTTTTCTTCACAACACAAGAATTTTTTTTAATTAAAATCTATAAATATTTTTATATTTATATATTAATTGTAATAAAATTTTGTTCTTTAATACAGCAGTAAGATATATGAACCCTTAATTTGACCTGCTCAAAGAAATCACTCTTTCTGAATGCCTCAAACAAAACTCCAATACATGCACAGAAGACAGCATGAGCATTTATAGCAAATAAACTAATGTCAATATTATACCGCTAGCTTTTTGAGCGATGACAGGTGAGGTCTTACACCCTGTATGATTGGTCATTGTCTTCACCTTCTCAATTGAAAGGGCTGCTATCGGCTTTAGAAATTAAAGCGTTGTTCACCAATGGCGAGAAGAACAGCCGCGGTTACAGTCTGTATGCAGGTTAAATGTCCAAAGTGAGAGAGAGAGAGAGAGAAAGGCAGAGATGGAGTTTTACAGCACTTCTCCATAGTAGTGAAATAGCGGCTCATGTGCTGTGCCGCCTTCATTGTAGTAAGAGCGCTATTTACTCGCCCTCGACTCCTTCGCCATAGTATTCTACTGCGACATCATGCATAGGAGATAAATGACGTCAGTACAAAATAACCGGTTATGATCTATTACTGAACCGATATCAATAATTTTGACACCCGTAGTAACGAGTAACGATGCAGCACATAAAAATCTATCAAAGTAAAAGTATTAAACTCATTGAAAATATGTACTGAAGTAAAAGTGGAAGTAGGAGAAAAAGCAATACTCCAGTAGAGTACAGATACTACCTTTTAGTACTTAAGTACACTAGTGAAGTAGTTCTACTTCGTTACTTTACGTCTCTGTTTATATATAATACATTTAACTGTCAAAAGCTATTAGTTACTAGTGTAGTTTAGTTTAATTAGTTAAAGCTAATTAGTTAAAGTTATTAGTAACTAACAACCTTAACTTCAACAGTCACAGTTAGAAGAGGAACACAAATAAAAATAGAAAGTCAAATTAACGAGACAGCCCTTGGGACAAAAAACTCCCAGCATGTGATAAACATGTGGTTTGAGCGGGAAATTCTCGCTACACCACTATGTTTGATTTTTACTGAGCCCGGATGGTGTTAGCACTCTAGATTCGGTCCCATTGTCAACTCCCGCCACACTCATCGTTAAGGCCAGAGAGACGGTCTCTATGCAGTTGTCATGGTTACTTGGTCAGTGATGCCCATCATGCAAATGGAGCAGATGGTGACCATGCAGACGAGGACGGCTGAGAAGATGGAGTGTATTTAGATGGCCTGAGGGAATGGAAGAAAAAAATCCCAGCTAATTCCCCAATAAACACTGTTTACACCAATCCCCTCATTTTTTCCCTCCCAAGTACCCATATTATTGGATATTGGAAGCCTTTTCTGAGCAGTTTAGCGATCATTAGGCACATTCGGTTGGGTAAATATGTTGTTAATAATCCAACACTGCTGTAAACGCACTATAAGATCACCTCACTCTTATTTTTTAGTGAACACCAGAGAGCTTTATGCATATGCATGGACTCCGTCTCTCCCCTGACCTCGGCGTGAGGTGCAATTAGCATACTGCCTGCTCTGAATATGCTAATTTCACTGCTTCGCTCCTTCTCACAGCCTATCCCGTGATTAAAAATTAATGAGATCTTATTTGACTGGGGACGCTGTGATCTTAGATCTGTGCCTTACCAAAGCACTATTGTTATTTATTTAACGTGTCAAGCGTTACGTCTATGAGATTTGGTATATGCATAATTATACATGTATACAATCAATAAAAAACACAATTCTTAAGGTTTTTTGGGAACAACTTAATTGGTTTAGTGTATCAACTTTAAAGTTTAGCTCTAGAGGTTAAAGAGGTAACATTTTGATGTGACTTAAATTGATGAGAGTTGGTGGCAAAACAGACGGCCAACAACAACAGCCAAATAAAGCTGCAAACAGCGATGAAAGGGACCTTGCACCCGGGCTCATTGCCGCCCGGTGGCCTTAGGATGACAGTGAACAGCGAACAATAATAATTTAAGCTGATATATATTAAAATATCTGAGAAAATCACTGATTTAAGCCAACCTTCCTTCTGTCAGCAGGTGGCGCTATGACAGTGACTCAATATTGGCATGTAGATATCTTCAAGAGAGGAATCTCATCGAACCTGTGAATTTTCAGGCAGATCGGACATTGTTTGGGTGAGTTATAAGTACCTCCTCCTCCATGGTGAAGCACTGAACTTTGTCAGTCCACCACAGACACGCCCTTCGACGAAAACTCTAGATCTTCACAAATTAGCATCACAAATGCCTTTGGACTAAACTAATGGAACATGGATTTGATGTGATAAAATTTGTAGGAGGAGTTTGTTACACTGTAAAACATGTCATTTCCTGTTGCCAGGAGGTGGGGCTATACCTGTAAATGGATATTGGCATATAAACATATTCAAGTTAAGACTGTTATCAAACCTGTGAATTTTGAGGCAGATCGAACAATGCATGCCTGAATTATAACAACTTCCTGTTTTGTCAAAGTTTGAGAGGCCACCGGGGACAAAACACACTCGGTCAAATGTGCATAGGTGGCGTTGTCGAGCCACTTTGTCACACCCACTGCCGAACCTAATAACAAACGTAAATTTTCGCCACCTCTGGGGCGTGTGCAAACTTTCGTGAGTTTGAGCATGTTTAGACTCTCAAAACTACGATTCATTCTAGAAAAGAAGAAAAAGAAGAATAAACTGAACAATTCTAATAGGTCCTATGCACCGTTTCGGTGTTCGGTCCCTAAATATGACAAAAATAAGTGAATTTATTTTCACAAGTGAAAGGAATTCAGACAGCAACATATTATGTACAAGCTGAAGTATCTCGCAAAAGAAAATAAATCAATTAACATATGTTGTTAAAGGGAAGAGGATTTCAAGTGGTGCCAAATAAAAGATATAACAATATGTATAATATAACCAAAGCCCTAAACCATACCTGTCAACCCATCCCGGTTTTCTCGGGATTCTCCCGTATTTTACAGTCCTATCCCACTATCATCCCTTATAGGTATTTTCTTGTATTTCTCCCGTGTTTCAATCTTTCTATAAAGGGTGGCAATAAACATTAAAGGATCCTCCCTAAATGCAACCCATTCCGCCAAATCACCAGGGGACACCCCCTGCTCTTAAATGTGAGTCTGTTCTGTGCTTTCAGTTTATTTACACATGAAAACACTTTGAAATAAATATGAAAATGTTGCAATTTCCTTCCTTTTCATTACAGGTGCCGTCGCCCCTCCTATGCAATCCTCAAAACAGTCATATAGCAGTGCATGAGTATCAGCTGACGTGCTCCATAGTGATAAATAGACGCTGTTTCCCAAATGCATTCTGTACACGTGAATTGAAGAGGAGCGAAAGTCTGGGTTTTGGGTGTGTGTTTGAACAGACATATACACATAAATAATAATAATATCTAAAGATGTTGATCTTGGTGGGTTTTCTTTTCAAACAAATCTAATTTTGTCCTAAATGAGCATGTAAAGTTAAGAAAGCAATCGAATGCTTTCATTATAATGTTAGATGTGTGCACCTGTTATTTAATGTAATCAAACGAAAAATCTAATATGAGATTCATTTGTTGCTCTTTATTCAGAATGTGTGAGTTACTGTATACAGTGAAGGAAAGATTAATGAGCTTTGATAACTTGATTCTATTTGTTTATAATAGTTATTGTGAGCTGTGTAATAAGCTGAATTATTTGCTAATTTATTTGCTGCTAATGTATACTATATTTTTCTTTTAAAAATAATAATAATAAAACATATTACTGACCATTTAACTGTTTATTTACCATAAAACAGCTCCAGATCAACATATTTACTCATTTGGAGAATCTTTTTAGATTTTATAGTGGGAATATCCCTTATTTTCACATCCCAATGTTGACAGGTATGGCCCTAAACGGGCTAAAAATGATCCTCTAAACTGCTTAATAGAAAATAAACAAACTAAACATCTTCAGTGATTCCACGCCATATCTAGACAACGCTTCTAACCAAAATATGTATAAAACTTAGAGCAAATGGTGCTCACTTCTAGACAATGGGGTTTTCTATGTGTTGCAAGATGTAGTTCACGTGAACTAACAATCCTCAATTTCCACAGTCTCAGAAATAAAGGTACAAACACTGTCAATGAGGTGGTACCTTTTCAAAAGGTACACTTTTGTACACTTTTTGGGCCACATATGTACCTTAAAGTTACATATTATAACCTAAAAAGTACAAATGTGTACCTCATAGTACCTTAAAGTTGTGGTCCAGAGTTTATTTTTAAGGCTTGGTTGTGTTTATAAGATGCAAAGCAATGTGTGCTCATGCTTCATTTGTAGAAAATAATGTTATTTTTTAATTTATCTTACTTTGATTATATACAGCTACTAAGCTAACGTGAAAACGACTGTCATATTTTCTAGTTCCTCTGAAAGGCTTGTCCTCAAGAGGCTCTGATTGTTCAGCTAACATAATGTGCTGTGATTCATGGATTGGCTTCACGTTACGCCCCTACAAGTGTGCGCTTTTGGCTGTGTCAACAGTCAGTCAGAGCAGCTGTTAGCAGAGTTAGCTGTTTGAATCATACAGGAAAATGAAGAGCACACAGATGAACGTCACGCCTACTTTCTAAAATAAAATCTGACAAGTGTCTTTCACATATAATCAGAATAAGCATGTGTATAAGTAATATGAAACGTTCACATCTTTTGTGAGTTTGTTACTTGATATGTAGAATGCAGGAAAAGCCGCTGCATAGAGAGATACTGCAGTGCTGGTGAAGATTGTGGGTGTTTACAACGGTTTGACGGATGAATATGAATTTGTAGCTAAATTGTTAGCGGTGCCAAACAGCATTTCCTGTTGCTTACATGCTTGTTTACTTCCTCGCTACAACATAACGTTAAAGCTAGAAACTGTGCATGATATATATTAATTTTAACAAATAAAAATACTTACAGGTTGTGGCTCACAATCCACAGCTTCATCAGTTGGAGGAGAATCCAGCACTGAACTGGGAGAGATTCTGAAAGCTCTCCTTTGTCAAATGCTAGCTATATATTTTTTATAAGTCACTGGAACATAATTAAAATTAAATTGTAAGCACTTCTCTCTTTGTGTTGTCCTTTGGAAATCCAAATACAGAAACAGAACAAGCTCTGTGGAAAAGCAGCGTTTAGACGGCATTTTAGCTTTCTCTGCTATAACATTATAGTGCCTCTGGTCACGCTCCTTTGCTGCGCAGGGTGTGTGCGCTTGGTGAATACATGTAACCGGAAGCCCTTTTAATCTCACTAGCCCGAATGTATTTTTTTGTAGTCCCCAAACTTTGTTCTTTGTAGGCTTTGCTAAGCTAAATCTGTAAAAGCCAGTGTCTGACTTTGCATTTAACTTTGAGCGTTTTATGTTGTTTATGTTAACACAACTACAATACACATAAGCTAAAGTTTAAAATATGATAGTGGACCACCCCTTTAAGATCCAAAAGTGTACCCTAAAGGTACAAAATTGTACTTTTAAAGTACCAATGTGCACATTTAAGGTACAAATGTGTACATTTTGAAAGTGCACCACCACAGTGACATATTTTTGTACCTTTATTTCTGAGAGTGGGAGAATTCTAAACTGATGATCAGGGATCATGAAACAAGTTTACAAAATGGTAATAGCCTACAGAACTGAAGCAAGAACGAATTCAAACTCTAATGTCAAGTCAACATTTTATCATCAAGCCATATTACAGAAACAGAGCAGAAAGGAAAGCAAGGCAAAAAGCAAGAGAGCGAAATTTCACACTAGGGTCCGTTTAAACTTTGAGCTTTCTTCCTGCGAAGGTGGTGGAATCACAGAAATTAATGATGATTGACGTCTCCACGGATGAATAGCAAACTGGAATGGGCGATTCTAGCGCCCCATTCACACAGGGCTTCAGCGTCAATGCTTGACAGAGGGCGTGTCAGAAGTTGGGGCTGACGCAACCGTCATAGCAGCGTCAACCAATAAAATTAGTCGGCAATAGGTCACTGCCCTACTGAATAAAACAGCCTAAACCAGCCTAGGCTGGTTGGCTGGTTTTAGCTGGTTGACCAGCCTGGTTTTAGAGGGGTTTTAGCCACGTCCAGGCTGGTTTTCAGCCATTTACAGCCTGGTCTTAGCTGGTCAGGCTGGAAAATTACCAGGTTAAACCAGCTAAAACCAGCTTGACCAGCCTAGCCAGGCTGGGAGCCTAGCCAAAACCAGCTATGTCCAGCTTAAACCAGGTTTTAGCTGGTCATTTTCCAGCCTGACCAGCTAAGACCAGGCTGGAAATGGCTGGAAACCAGCCTGGAAGTGGCCAAAACCCCTCTAAAACCAGGCTGGTCAACCAGCTAAAACCAGCCAACCAGCTTAGGCTGGTTTAAGCTGTTTTTTCCAGTAGGGTGTCTGAGCAGGTGTATTTGCATACAGCGATCTGATTGGCTGACGCTTCTGTCGGCACTTGAAAAGTTGAGCAAGTCCCAACTTCTGCAGCAAGCAACGCCTCTGAAGTGGCGCCGATGGATCCACAATGCAGTTCGGCATTGCCTGACGTCACCCATTCAAAGTGAATGGGAAGCGTTGAAGCTGACGGCCCGTGTGAGTGGGGCGTAAGAGAATTGACAGAGAGCGATTGAGAGAGAACTAGAGCACACAAGCAAAACAACACAGGGTTTTATGTTCAATTCACTCAACTTAATCAGATTAATCGATTTGTGTTGGGACAACATGAAGGAATTGTGTGGAACCCAGCCTTTTTTACAGCGTACCACAAAGTCCATGGTTTTAATATGCAACAGGATATATTTTAGGGAGGAGAAAATTTAGTAGAAAGGTCAGAGTCTGTTTTTGTATTGTTCAAGGGTCACTGGAAGCAGAGTTTCGTTCAACAGAGAGAAAAAAAACTGTTATGAGAAAACAATGAGGTTTTTTTGTTTGTTTGTTCCAGTTTTAGATCTAATAATGTTCACGTTTTAGCAATGCTGTTATTTACATTATAACGAAGAAAAATAGAATATTTGTCATTGTTAATATTTATAAAAAATATATATATTTGGAAACATAATTTGGAGACCACTTGACAATTCTTATTTTCTCTGGATATTATTTCTAGTTTTGAGCGAAATTGTATTTTTTATTCCAAATATTTATATAAATATAGAAATGTTGTCATTCAGAGCTTTTATTTTTATTTATTTTTTGTGTAAAATATAAAAGGTTGTTGAAAAATTCAGACGAACAGTTATTTCTAATCAAGAATGAAAGTAAAAAGAAAGGAAGAAATTTGCTCTAAATGACAATGTTTTATTTGAAATTTTAAAGAAATATTCTCAGCTTTTTACAGAATAAAACAAATATTAATATTAAAAGACACATCTAAAAAATCCAGAATATGGCCCTCCAGCTTCAACCCATCACTGGGAAACACCTATGCACTCTCATTCACACACATACACTACAAACAACTTTAGCTTTCTCAATTCACCTTTTAGTGCATGTCTTTGGACTTGTGGGGGAAATGGTAGCACCCGGAGGAAACCCACGCCACACTGGGAGAACATGCAAACTCCACACAGAAATGCCAACTGACCCAGCTGAGGCTTGAACCAGTGACCTTCTTGCTATGAGGTGACAGCTCTACCCACTGCGCCACCGCCGCCTCAACAAATGATAAAATTAAACGTTTACAAAGCGATGTAATACTTTGGAAAATCATGATCGCAATTCAGCAAGCAAGTGGCGACAGTGACAAGGAACAAACTTCACCAATTAACGAAAGTGAAGAAAAAAAAACCTCGACCTCAGGATACTGCCTGGTCCAGGATTATGGAGACCTCAGGATAAGGAGAAACAGACTAACAAAAGTGTAGATGCGCAGATCAATCAATCCAAATACTTTTTTTAATACTTTGTTTTTTTTTCAACATATTGTTGCTGACCATGTCCATCCCTTCATGAACACAGCGTACTGATGGCTACTTCCAGCAGGATAATGCGCCCTGTCATAAATCGTGAATCATCTCAGACAGGTTTCTTAAACATGACAATGAGTTCACTGCACTTAAAAGTCCTCCACATTCACCAGATCCAATAGAGCACCTTTGGGATGTAGAACGGGAATGGGAGATTCGCATCATGGATGTGCAGCCGACAAATCTGCTGCAACTATGTGATGCTATTATGTCAACATGGACCAAAATCTCTGAGGAATATTTCCAGTACCTTGTTAAATCTATGCCAAGAAGGATCAAGGCAGTCCTGAAGGCAAAAGGAGGTCCAACCCAGTACTAGTAAGGTGTACCTAATTAAGTGGCCGGTGAGTGTAGTGACTCCATGTGTTTAAGCAACTTCTCAAATGGAGTATACTTTGAAAGGCTATATGATTGAGTGTAGCAGTTTATTCAAAAAAGTATAGTAAAATCATCAAAGCTAATTATGCTAATTTTCAATCATGCTAATTATGAAATTGATACATTATACACATACCCTAAAAACAATTATATTATTATAACTACACTTAAATAATATAGTTATACCTTATAACAGTGATCTAATGCACACTCATCCAACACTATAACTCAATACAAACAGTGCAAAAGTGGGCATACAAGCAGAACATCTTATAGAGAGTCTCTTTTGTGAAGCCTAAACTCACTTCAAGTCTAAGTCTGTGAAATGTCTATTGAGTGTGAATAATCCCGGGAAGTGAAGATTACATCTGCTGAGACTTCACTTTAGTCCAGAGCCAGACAGACAGAGGTGTGAGTAACACAGCATGACATGATCCTTCGAGTCGCTCCAGTACACAATAGACAGCGGCGGAGAAGCGGAGTAGCAGGTGGCTCTGAGGGACAGATAGAAATGGACAGAGTAATTGGAGAAGTGAGAGTGTGTCTGAGGCCGGACAATGGCCCTCGTGACCTATATGGGTTTCTCTGCGGGATTGCACTCCAGATACAGCTAGCCAAGTATTTCCCCAGCCTTTTCCTATTGGATGAGGAGACACAAGGGAATTTTTTTAGAATTGGGGGATTGGGCAAACCCCATTTAACAGTTGTGTGTGTGTGTGTGTGTGTGTGTGTATTAAAAACAACTGCTCCTCATAATTACAAATTACATGTAAACGCATCAGCTTTTCACAGCGTAATACTCACTACTTTCGAATCTTGAGTACTTTTGAAAGGTCTACTTTTTACTCATACTTTGAGTAATATTTACAACAAATACTTTTACTCGCACTACATTTTTAGGCAAGTAGTGGTACTCTTTCCACGACTCGTCGTTGTTGTGGTCGTTACTATAGTTTTCTGTGTGGTTAATAGGCAAAGGTATTTATTGCTTCGCTGTCATGTTCACCCTCAACTATTTTAATGTCTAAAACGTACGGTAACACTTTATAATAACTACACACTATAAATCATGTATTAAGCATTAGCATCTAGTGAATTCATTATCTGTTAAGCATTAACTCTACATTAATAAATGTTAGTAAGCTGTTTATAACTGCAGCTACAAATGCTGTGTTCTTGACTTATAAGCACCTATATAATGTGCTTAATAATTGGATTTTCATACTTAGTTAATGATTTATTTTTGATTACTAAATGAAGTATTGCATTATTTACAAACCATTTTTATTTAACAGTAGTTGAGGGTTTTTAGGATCATTCAGAATGCGTTAGTAGATGATTAATAAACCATTGAAATCAACATTTATATATCTTAATATTCAGGCATATACTAATAGTTAACTAATATGTTAATAAATGTTTTATTAACTCAACTTCATGCAGTTTTGTGACCTAATCTAAAGTGAGGACTATTTATGCTTTATAAATCCCTTATAAATGACAACTAAAGGCTCAGTATCAAATGAACAATAATCTTTGCAATCTTTTCTAAAAAATAAAATTATTGTAAAGTTCAAACATTGCTGAATAACAGGAGTGTCAAAATACAACATAAAACTGGATAAAACAACAACAACAATATAATAATTTAACAATATAATAAGATGCAGTGTTTAAACTCTACAGTTATTTTATTTTAGATAAGTTTGCAAAGATTTATTTTTCATTTGAAATACAGTTTTATTTGTGTATCTTTAAATGAAAAGGAATAATAATGTCAATTTTCCTGTTTAGAATTTAACTGAGCCTTAATTTGTCATTTATAAGGGATTTATTAAGCATAAATAGTCCTCACTTTAGATTAGGTCACAAAATTGCGTGAAGTTGAGTTAATAAAGCATTTATTAACATATTAGTTAACTATTAGTATATGCCTGAATAATAAGATATGTAAATGTTGATTTCAATAGTTTATTAATCATTTACTAACTCATTCTGAATGATCCTAAAAACCCTCAACTACTTTAAATACAAATGGTTTGTAAATAATGCGTTACTTAATTTAGTAATGAAAAATAAATCATTAACTAAGTATGAAAATACAATTATTGAGCACATTATAAATATGTTTGTAAGTCAAGAACACAGCATTTGTAGCTGCAGTTATAAACTGCTTACTAACGTCTATTAATGTAGAGTTAATGCTTAACAGATAATGAATTCACTATTTGCTAATGCTTAATAAATGATTTATAGTGTGTAGTTATTATAAAGTGTTACCGAAAGGACATATATAATAAAATGAAAATGTTAAAAAGAAGCTGAAATATTAATGTAATCTATTGATATAGTGTATTAGGATAATATTAGGATATTATATATTAAGCATTGACCTCATTCATTCATTTTCAGAGGTTGCCACAGTGGAATGAACCGCCAGCTATTCCAGCATATGTTTTACACAGCGGATGCCCTTCCAGTTGCAACCCAGTACTGGGAAACACCCATACACACTCATTCACACACACACACACTCATACACTTAAGTTTATTCAATTCACCTGTACCACATATCTTTGGACTGTGGGGAAAACTGAAGCACCCAGACGAAGCCCTCGTGAACACGGGAGAACATGCAAACTCCAAACAGAAATGCCAACTGGCCCCACCGGGGCTCGAACTAGTGACCTTCTTGCTGTAAGGCGACATTGCTAACCACCGAGCCACCGTGCTGCACTTGACATCATAATTTTCGATAATTATGTGTTAAATAACATTTTAAAATGTTATTCCTTTATTTAAATTGAAGTTTGTGTCACATTATCTTTGCAAAATCAATGTATAACAATGACTATATAATGATAATGATTTAATTGTCACACATTGTAATGTGTGATACAGCACAGCAGCATGATTTCATGTATTCAGAAATGTGTGGCGGTGTGGTGTGAATTGAGTTGAGGAAAGGAAAATGAGAAACAGAATACAGTTTATGCAAATGATGATTCAAAATCTCCCAACATCTCAAACCTTATTCATATTCATGAATATTTCAACTTATTATGCTGCAATTCATTGTGACAGCCAATGGCATTTTATTTAAAGGCATCAACGTCCTATGTCATGTCAATGAATCATATTCGGATGTAGAAAAAATGGAGATTTAAATGTTTAAATAAAGGTTAATGTTTCATAAATTAACTACTCCAATTTGTATCTGTTTGCCAAATCTAGTTTTAGAGCAATGAGAATAACAGTGTTCCAAAATAGGAATAAAATCACACAGATTTTAAATGACAACACTGTTGTATTTTTACCTTCATTCTTTTATTCATTTTCTTTTCAGCTTAGTCCCTTTATTAATCTTGGGTTGCCACAGTGGAATGAACCGCCTCTTTTATTTTTGTTTTGTTTATATTAAAAGTCTTAGTCTTACTGGGGTGTTTGTGAAGGGATCTCTGCTTCATCTGTGTCTGAATTGTTTATTTGACGCCTGACGATGGGTATCCTTATCTAAAGTGACATCATATGACACCAATTTGTATGCGAAAATCCGGAAGCGAGTTAGATTTTTAGCAGTTCCGGTTCCCTCGTCCCAAAGTTTTTTTGAATGGGATTTTGGTCAAATTGCTGAAAGTTTGTGGCTATCACAAACTCAAAATACTTTCACATTTTATTTTACGACACAAAACACATCAGTTACATAACACTCTTGATTTTTTAAATCGGTTACGCTTCTTTAAAAAGATGGTTGCTATCAAGTTGCTAAATAGGACTACAGGCGGTGTTGGAGACATTATACGTCATCGAGCTGAACTGGTCTGGAATGCAGCTCGATTGTGTTGGACATTTGGATGTGTCTGTAATTTAAGCATTTTCATAAATAGTATTTTTGTAGTATTTTTCTTACTGGGAATTCATATTGTGTGCAGATAATTCCTTTACTTGTAGAAACCGTCATGACAGATTCATTTGTTGATCATATATATATATATGATATGGAAATACAGCTACAGTCTGTCTCTTTCCTGCTCTCAATAATGCAAGTGTGTGAATAAATTCGTAAAAATACATCAATATTAACTGTCATTTTAATGTGATCAATAGATTTTTCATTGTTTTTTCTTCATCTGAACACATTTAACTCTATCGTAACTGCAATATTTGCACTTCTTAAAATTTATAGCATATAAAAAAAGAATATTGAATGTTGTTCTCTGTCCATGATGGGACTTGCAGGCATTTGATAGACCTGACCCACGCCTCATCACTAAGGTAAGTGGGCTGTAGGCACATGCGCAATACACTTATTTAAATATGTCTTATGATAATACTATTTAGGCACATTTATGAAACATACAGTACGTGTTTTAAAAACTTTTACAAGATCTGCAATGTGTGTATTTCCCACATAAAAACTATTCAAAAGGCATGTAGATCTATATATTTGTATTTGTTTATAATATATAGCGTGGATTATTATGTAATAACTTGAGAGAGTATATCTTTGTTACGGACCATCTAAACCATTTCTAAAATTAAGCTTGAAAAGTTGTTGTTAGCAGTCAGCGTAGTCCGTTTATAGCTTAATGTTAGCTTTTCAGTTCTTGTGTTTGCATTTAGGATCCAAAAGTGCTAAAAATGATATTTTTGTGTGAGGATTATCCGGTTAGACTAGACGTGTAAGTGTAATGAACTGTGTTTGAACACAGAGCTTGTTATTTGCAATCTTCGAAAAGTCTATGGGAAAACACTATGGGATTTTATGCAGGGAACTGGTTTTATGCTAGCAGCCGATTGGACTACAAGTTGACATCATAGTTCCTCCACTCTATGCCCAAATAGAACCTACTTCAACTGGGTGGGGAGAATCAGCTCATTTGCATTTAAAGACACAAAATTGGACACAAAGTTATTGGACAATGAAACTGAAATGCATGGTTTTAAACTACAAAGTGTCTTAATAATATTTAGCACTGGTGACTGTGCAGACCATGGGAGATGTTCAACTTCACTTTCATGTTCATCAAACCACTATGTCACCAGTCTTGCTGTGTGCATTGATACATTTTCAACCTGATACATAGTACTTACTTTAGGATACAATGTTTGAACCATTGGATGCACATGGTCCTCCAGAATGGTTCAGTAGTCATTGGCAGTGGCATCCAACAGTGTGGATATTACGCTTCTTTGGAGCATTTCCACACTATAACTCTCCTAGATGTAGGAAAGACAGTGAAGGTGGACTCATCAGAGAAAAATACATGTTTCACATTGTCCACAGCTCAAGATTTCCGATGCTGGCATCATTGAAACCGATGTTTGGCATTGGCACGAGTGGCCAAAGGCTAGGTTCTGCCATAAATATTGACTCTGTTGAGCTCCCTACAAAGAAGAATTGAGGTGCACATTAAATTCTGCACCCGGACATCCCTTTCAGAGAGCTTCCTCTTTTGTCCACAGTTAACTTCTCTTAAATGGGGTTTGTCCTTCATGCTGGTATGCTGACATTAACCCGGAATACTGTGGCTCTTGATGCAGGACAAAGACTTGTGTCTTAGTTACAGATGTGTCCAACAATTTGTCCTTTTTTGAACTCTGCATTGCCATATTTTTAGCAAAACTGTGCTAATACTTTGCTAATGAACCTTCACACTCTGCTCTCACTCATGAAATGTGCATCAATGAAGATTGGCCATCAGGCTGGCCAAATTCAGCCATGAATGTTAAATTGGCCAGTGTTTCGGTTTCATTGTCCAACCCTTCAAGTTTATTTGTATAGCAATTTTTACAGTAATTATTGTTTAAAGCAGCTTTGCAAAAGGAGAGCATTATTGTATTACAATCAAATTAAGTTAAAGCTACAAACAAGTATAAGTTGTTATAAATAAACATAAGCCCCTTTCACACAGCGATACCAGTAAATATCTGTAAAATTCCCAGAACGACATCACCGGTAATTTTAAAAAATGCTGTTCACACAGGCAAGAATGTTCCGGAATTTTTCCTTAAACGACCATTCACACATCCATTCCAAAACACTGGTAAATTCTGATATCATTAACCACACTGAAAAAATCATGTCTGCAAAACTGTTGCAAACTATTTAATTGGGTTGAATTTAAACAAACAAATTAAATTGAGTACTGTTCAACTTAATTTGTTTGTTTAAATTCAGCCCAAATAAATTGTTTACTAGCACTTAACTTAAAAAAATTGAGTAAATCCAAGGAATCATCTTAGAATAATTTTTTTCAGTGCAGAAATGAGCTTTAAATGGCTGCACTTGCACTAAGCATAGAAGGGGTCAGGCTTTTGTTGATGGTTTCACTTTTATTTAAAGCTTTAGCATTCATGCAGCTAATTTGTCCCACAGACATCCAAAGACAAAAGCGCGAACCGCAGCTAAATGTTTACACGTTTTACACGACTATGTTAGAAATTTTGTGGATGGATAAGTATTGTGGACAACTTCGAAGAAAACCTATAGAGGAACACTTTCGCATGTTGAGATGTACATAATATGTGTGTGTGCTGGCGCTCACCGGCTGCTTCACATGCACACGCGTCAAGCAACTGAAGCAGAGCTTGAAGGTAAACAAACAGCGGATTATTCTTAAGCATTCTAGCGATAATTTTTTTACACAGTTGGCATCAAGAAGCTACATAGAAAAGTTAACTGACTAGCATTTAGCAGCTAAATGTGTCTGGAAAAATATTCAAAGGCTTTTATTTTCATTAACAGTGCAGACGTGAATGTGTTTGAATGTTCTGATTGGCTGGAGTAAACGTCTCAAGTCAGCAATTTCTAATCGTGAACGCGCTCTTTCCGGCGATTTTCTTTCTGCATTCACACAGAGCAGCGTTCTGGTAAATTACTGGTAATGTTACAACATCTCTTTCTGGAAAATTGCCAAAACAAATTTAACGGTGTTTTCAAAAAGGACCTGTTCACACATGACCCCTTTGCGAAAAATTGCCAGTAATTTACCGCAAGGGTGTGTATATGTGAAAAGGGCTATAGTTAACCTGCAATTTTATAGCATAAAGGTGATGTCTACACGTTTACATCTTGTAAACGGGCAAAATAGGAGCCCTTCAAATATTGGTCATGCTGTAGCTGGTATTTCAATATTTAAAATTTATATTGAAAGAGTTTCCTTTAAACACAGCTTCCAGAGCACAAGTCAAATTCTTCACCCGTAATTTGCATCCTACTATCCTTCCAGAGGCAAACGTCACTCCAAATCCAGCCATTAGATTACAATCATGTCGTGCAACAGATATGTCAGCTAGACGTCCAAACATTTTTGACCTTAAGTCCTGGCCTTAAGGTGTGAAGTAGAAACGTCAGTAAAAATAATTAAAATGACTTAACTTTGGCCTCAACACACCTACAGGATGAGTGTTATGTCTTCACAAGCTGTGTTTGATGATAGACGGCTTCATGCTGTCCTGAGATTCTATTCAGCCCATCTTTTAGCTCTGAGTATAGCCTACCATTTACGCAACTGCATACTATTCAAAACATGCACTGTGAAACACCAGGTAGCACAGCCTTGGGCAGGTTACAAGCTATGAAAGTAAAGGTGCCATTTTACAAAAATACAAATACACTTACTGAATGATGTGTTTAAATTTTATTATAATTTATAGTTTTATATATAAAAACCAGTGTTGTGCTAGTTACTGAAAACTAGTCAGTAGTTACAGTTACTAGTTACTTCATTCAAAAAGTAATTCAATTACTTTATCGATTACTTAAACCAAAAAGTAATGCATTACTTTTAAAAGTGTTTTTAAGTTACTTTTCCGAGGAACATTTTTAATGCTCCCACTAATACCCTTAAAACGTCACATGTAATTACAAACTTTTATCTTGTAATTATTACATTGTAATTAATGTCATTAGATTGTAGTTAATGTCATTAGATTGTACCCAGTACATATGTAATTACAATATTTTATTTAGGATGTAATTACATTGTCAATCCATTATAATTACTATGCAATAACATTGTTATAATATTGTAATAACACTGTAATTACATTGTTATACTGTTGTAATAACATTGCAATTACATTGTTAAATGCTGTAATTACATCTATGATAGTATTGTAAATGTGTTTTTGTATATTTCATGTACAGTATTTGTGTGTTGTAGTTATATACACAAACACAATGCAAATGTAATATGTAATTACAAACTTTTATCTTGGAAGTGATTACTATGTTGTTACATTTTAATTACATTGTGATTACATTGCAATTACACCCAAGAGTTACAAACGTTTTTGTATATTTCATGTACAGTGTGTATTTATAGTTGTATACTTAAATATGCACAGTAGACGTGTATGTAATATGTAATAACAAACTTTAATCTTTGTTTATAAACTTGTTTGTACATGTGTGCAATTACTGTCATTACATTGTGAATATATAGTAGTAACATCCAAGATAATATAAATGTAAATGTTTCTTTGTATATTTCAAGTACTGTGTTTGTGTACTTATAGTTATTTACATAAATATACATAATATACATGTAATGTAATTACATTGTTATTACATCCCATATTATGTTTAGCAATGTTTTTCTTTGTATATTTCATGTACAGTGTGTATTTATAGTTTATACTTAAATGTACACAGTACACATGTATGTAGTATGTAATAGCAAACTTTTATCTTTTATGTAATTACTGTGTCGTTATGTTGCAATTACTCTGTAGTTACATTGTAATTACACTGTAGTTATGTCCAAGACTATATATATATTTATTACTATATATATATATATTTCTAAGCAAAAACTTTTTTTGTATTACTGTGTAGTTACATTGTAATTACATCCAAGATAATATTTATAAATATTTATTTTTATACACATACACATTTAATTACAACCTTAACTATTACAACCTTAACTATGTCATCCATCATAATATTTATAAACAAATGTTTCTTTGTATGCTTCAGTTTTTTTTTTGTATTTATATGTAAGAATACACAGTACATATGTAATTACAATGTTTTATTTTGGATGTAATTATTATGTCATTACAATATAATTACTACGTAATACCGTTTTACATTGTTATAACATTGTAATTACATCCGAGATGTAATATGTAATTACACAATTTTATCTTGTGTGCAATAACTGTCATTACATTGTAATTATTATGTCATTACATTGCAACTACATTATCAATACATTGCAATTACATCCAAGATAATATTTATAAAAATGTTTCTTTGTATATTTCAAGTACAGTATTTGTGTATTTATACGTAAATATACACAGTACATATGGAATTACAAACTTTCTGTTTGGATGTAATTACTATGCCATTACATTATAATTACTATGTAAAAACGATGCAAATACATTGTTATAACTTTGTAGTTACATCTATGATAGTATTGTAAATGTCTTTTTGTATGTTTAATTTACAGTATGTTTTATATTGTGTATTGAAGAGTACAATTGCAATATATATATATATATATAGAAATGACTAAAACTGGAGATTTCTACAGTAGTTATTTATAGTTGTATACATAAATATACACACTACACATGGATATTTAATTACAACCTTTTATCTTGGATGTACTTACGGTGTCGTTACATTGTAATTACTACGTCATTACATTGTACACAGTACATATGTAATTACAATCTTTTATTTTGGATGTAATTACATTGTCAATACGTTACAATTACTATGTAACAACATTGCGTTTAAATTGTTATAACATTGTAATTACATCTATGATAGTATTGTAAATGTGTTTTTGTATATTTTATGTACAGTATTTGTGTGTTATAGTTATATACATAAACACACTACACGTGTAATTTGTAATTACAACCTTTTATCTTGGAAGCGATTACTATGTTGTTACATTGTAATTACATTGTGATTACATTGCAATTACACCCAAGAGCTACAAACGTTTTTGTATGTCATGTACAGTGTGTATTTATAGTTGTATACTTAAATATGCACAGTACACATGTATGTAATATGTAATAACAAACTTTAATCTTTGTTTATAAACTTGTTTGTACATGTGTGCAATAACTGTCATTATATTGTGAATATATTGTAGTAACATCCAAGATAATATAAATGTAAATGTATATTATAAATGTATATTAATATAAATGTAAATAACATGATAGTATTGTAAATGTGTTTTTGTATATTTTATGTACAGTATTTGTGTGTTATAGGTATATACATAAACACACTACACATGTAATTTGTAATTACAACCTTTTATCTTGGATGTAATTACTATGTTTTTACATTGTAATTACTAAGTAATTACATTGTAACTACATTGTAGTTACAGCCAAAATAATATTCATAAATGTAAATATTTCTTTGTATATTGCATGTGCAGTATTGGTTTCTTTATATTTGTATACGTAACACGTACACAGTACACGTGTAAATACAAACTTAAATCTTATGTGCAAGGACTGTGTCATTACATTGTTATTACATCCAAGAAAATATTTATAAACACTTTTCTTTGTATATTTCAAATCCAGTATTTGTGTATTTATATATGTATATGTAGTTGCAAACTTTTAGTTTGGATGTAATTACATGGTCATTTAATTATAATTACCATTGTAATTATATCTATGATGGTATTGTAAATGTCTTTGTATATTACATTTAAAAGGATCATCTTCAAGACAATATTTTCTGTATGAAATTTGAACAAAATCTATACTAAAATCAAAGAGAAACACCACTTACATTTTTTATGTTTAGTAGAAGTGAATGAGTTAAGAGAGAAGCTGACTTAAACTTGCTCAGAGAAACGCTGTTGCTGTCAAATATGGTTTTCTTCACCAAGCCAGTTTAATGGTGAAGGGATTGATCCAATAGGTCTATTGATAGAAGCTCTGCGAAGAAATGTCATCTCCCTTGTAAAAGTATTTTGTAGTATTTTCAAAACTCAAAAATACAGTATTTTATTCTGATACATTCATGGCTGCTGTATTTTGTAGCTTATTTTAATACACTTAAAATTTAGGTATTTGGTATTTCATTTCATTTCAATGTATTTTTGCCCATCCGTGTATGAGAACATATTCCAGATGAGGGCAACGCAGTAGCTTAGTGGTTAGCACTGTTGCCTCAGCAAGAAGGCAGCTGGTTCAAGTCCCAGCTCAGTCAGATGGCATTTCTATGTGGAGCTTGCATGTTCTACCCAGGTTTTCTCCGGGTGCTCTGGTTTTCCTCAAAGTCTAAAGACATGCGCATCCTCTGAGTTAACATATGCTGTATAAGTTGGTGGTTCATTCCGCTGTGGCGACCCCTGATAAATAAAAGGACTAAGCTTAAGGAAAGTTAATGAATGAATATTCCAGATGTGTCCATTCATTTTCCTTCAGCTTAGTCCCTTTATTCATCAGGGGTTGCCACAGCGGAATTAACCACCAACTTATCCAGTATATGTTTTTACAACAACAAGCAACATGTGTTCCAGCTGCAACTCACTACTGGGAAACACCCACTACTGTGCGCACCATGATGGTCAAAGAAATCGAACCATTCTTTTCACCCTAACGCGATTTAATAGGGCACTATAAAGGCTAAAGAACTTATGTCTTATACTTGCTTAATTTTTGCAGCCTAGGGCTATACTTCTCACCATGTATTGTATCTTTTCTAAAACATACAGTATAGTGTAAATGCATGTTTATTACTAAGAAAACAAACAAACAAACAAAATTATATTTTAATTGAACACATCACATCACATAACGTACAGTACATACAGAACCATTTCAGCAAAGCTGAAAATCTATGGTTAAAGCGCCCCCCAGTGGCCAAAAGCTGGCGGCAGAGGGAACGATTTGAAGTGGTGACATCTGTACATTTCTAAGGATCGTGAATAATGTAGCCAGAGGAACGTATGGCTGCATTTCATCTTTAAAACAAACGCACGGAGCAGTATAATGCCGTTTCTTTTTGTGCTTATCAACTGACCACTTACCTCCATATGGACAGCTTTCCAGCTGTTACCAGTTTGTCCAGTAGCTCACCATGTACGGCGGCAGACTTGAGATGCAAAGAGGAGTTGACCACAATGACAAGGTTTGAGTCCAGTGAAGAGAAATCAGGTTCCAGAAAGCAGTTAAGACAAACACAAAAGCCAAAAAATAAAATAAACTAGTAAATAACAGGGTGAAAATGTGGTAAAAACTGAAAACGTGATAAAATCAAGCGGTCATGAGGGCTTTTCTATTTCTGGAGTCAAGTTTAGGGAAGTAGGTGGACGGGTCGATCTGTGCTTTTGAAAACACTATTGGTTGGGTTTAGGGAAGGAGGAGGGTGGGTCAGTCAGTCATTTAGTCAGTCGACAGTGGCCTCTAGTGGATTTACACAAGAACAGCAGGCGTGAATTGCACTCACACGAGAAATTTGAGATCTCAAAAAACGTACACAGCGGCCTCTGGTGGATGCGTGAAAACAGAAACTCAAAAAAGTACCTCCTGGACGTATTTCGTAAATCTCCAAAAATGTATATAGCGGTATGTTTTCAGAATGAGCCTGGGTTAAAATTCTGGGTTAGGTTGATATAATTACATTCCCTTTTTAAAAAATAGATAAAAAAGGTTTGCTAAATTCTACCATAGACTAGGGTGGAGTGTGGAAAAACATCTGTTAAAGTAAGACCATGAGACTTACCACACATATTTACTGTTCATGTGACGAACAATAGACTGACATACATCATGTTTGCTTTTCGGCAGTATTGTACGCTAAACAAACTGCTGCACATCCCTAAAAGACTGAAAAATGAGGAAAAAAAAAAAACCAAGAACAACTAGAAAGCTGTTATTCTTCTAAAATATAAAGAGTCTTTTCTCTTTACACATTATTACCCATGCGTGACACTTCATAGAAGCCTGATTTGTCAAGCTGCCAAAGAAAAAGAGAGAGAGAGAGAAAAGGAGAAATAGAAAGAGACTACGTCATGGCGAGCTGCATTCTTTGCAGCTGTGGTTATATTTTAGGACAACTTTAGCAGTGTACAATGACAGAACACACAATTCACCCCAAAATAAAAGGATCAGTGGGTAGCAATGATTTCTCCTCAAACTGCTTAAACTGCTTAAACTCATCCACAATAAAACAGATTACATTTAGTCTCTTCAAAAAAGTTAAATACAAATTATGTAGGCCTCCTCAATCCTGCAACATAGACTCATTCTGAAAACCTACCCTATATACATTTCTGGAGATCGCAAATTATGAAGGCAGAAGTACGTATGGCTGCATTTCGTCTTTAAAACGAATGCTATGGGGCAGTATGGCGCCGTTCCTTTTCGCGCTTACCAGCAGACTGCTTACCTCCGTATGGACAGCTTTCCTGCTGTTACTAGTTTTCCAGTTAGCTTGCCATGTACGTTGGTGGACTTGAGACACCAAGAGGAGTTGACCACGACAACAGGGTTCGAGTCCAGTGAAGAATGGATCCAGAAAGTGATTAAGAGAAAAACAGAAGCCAAAAAATTAAATAAACAAGTAAATAACAGGGTGAGAATGTGGTAAAATCTGAAAAAGTGGTAAGAATTAGGGTTTTTCTTTTTCTGCATTGCTTTTTAAAACTGTCGATTGGGTTTAGAGAAGTGGGTGGGCGAGTTAATCTGTGCTTTTGAAATCTTTTGATTGGTGTTTAGGGAAGGAGGATGATGCGTCTGTCGATCGGTCAGTCGACAGCGGCCTCTGGTGGATTTATATGAGAACAGCAGGCGTGAATGGCACTTGCGAGAGAATTTTAAGATTTGAAAAAGCAAACACAGCGGCCTCTGGTGGACTCGCGAAAACAAAAACTGCAAAAAAACATAGCTCCTGGGACATATTTGGCGCTCTCCAGAAATACATATAGGGGTATGTTTTCTAAATGAGCCTAGTTTTCAAAACTGTGTCTGGAAAAGTTTCTTTGAACTTGCATGTGTCGTTTAAATGGTATAATTATATAATATATTGAAACTGTCAGTACAGTTTTCAGAGTTAAAGATCAGTTTCGTTCAGTTCAGTGTGGTTTAAATTTCACTGTTGAATGCCCAAACACTGAATCCATCGATGGGCTGCTCCACAAGTCCCAAACCAAGCAATCCAGTGGCGAGGAACTAACTTCACCAATTAACGAAAGTGAAGGAAAAAAAACCTTGAGAGAAACCAGGTTCAGTTGGGCACAACCATTTCTCCTCCGGCCAAACTTCCTGTGTGTGTCAGCAGTGAGGACCATAATCAAATTTTTCAAAAGAAAAAATTACAAAAAAGAAACCCAAAATTAAAAGATAACAATGTATGAATAATTAATTATAAATCTACCTGAGGCCTGTTGTGCAAAGTTTGGGATTTTGCTCCGCTAAGTTTGCAGAGTTTTCAGGCTCAAGAAAGGTGGACTGGTTTGGATTGGGATTTTATTGCCATAGGAAAATAACACAACATGGCTAATCAGCTAGTGGAGAAGGTTTTATTTCAGATTAGATAAATAAACCCAAAGTGGACCAACAGGTGCTAATAAAGAGACATATAAACAATTTAAGTCAGAACTATTAAACCCAGGCTCATTCTAAAAATATACCTCTATACACATTTCTGGAGACAAATTCCTTCCAGGAGCTATGTTTTTTTGTTTTTGAGAATCCACCAGAGGCCACTTTGTGTGCCTTTTGAGATCTCAAATTTCCTTTGCGAGTGACATTCGTGCCTGCTGTTCTCGCGTGTTGACTGACTGTCGACTGACCGATCGACTGACCAATCGACTGACCCACCCTCCTCCTTCCCTAAACCCAACCAATAATATTTTCAAAAGCATCAATTGACCTGCCCACCCTCTTCCCTAAACCCAACCGACAGTTTTAAAAAGCAATTCAGAAAAAGAAAAGCCCTCACCTGCTTTTTTTACCATGTTTTTAGATTTTACAACATCCTTACCCTGTTATTTACTTGTTTACTTTATTTTTTGGGCTTTTGTTTTGGTCTTACCCACTTTCTGGAATCATTCTTCATCAGACTTGAACTCATCGTGCTCAACTCCTCTCTGTGTCTCAAGTCTGCCGACGTACATGGTGAGCCAACCGTACAAACTGGTAACAGCGGGAAAGTTTCCCATATGGAGATAAGTGGTCAGCTATGTTTTCAGAATGAGCCTATGTTGGAATTATAAGCCCTTCTGATTTATTAGCTCTCTATATTTTTCCCCAATTTCTGTTTAACGAAGATTTTTTGACACATTTGGAAACATTTCAGAGTAACATATTCAGTTTAGGAGTTTAGGAGCCATATATGAGAAGTCTCGACCTCCTTTAGTCTTTAGTAGACTTTGCTATTCTGGGTACTACCAGAAGCCCTGAGTTTTGAGATCTTAATAAGCAAGTTGGATTGTAGCGAGACAGAAGGTCGGTTGGATAAACATGAGCTGGACTATTTGAAGCTTTATAGGTAAGAAGCAATATTTTATAATCAATATGGAACTTAACAGGCAGCCAGTGTACAGAAAATAAAATTATGGCGATATGATCATATTTCTTGACCTGTTAAGAACTCTGGCAGCTACAATTTTCACTAACTGAAGTTTATTAAAAAAGGATACTGTGCAAACTGCGAACAGAGCATTATAGTAATCCAACCTAGAGGTCATAAAAGCATGAACTAGCTTTTCTGCATCTGAGATAGATAGCATGCTTCGTAGCTTAAAGATATTTCTCAGATGAAAGAAGGCAGTTCTTGTGACATTTCAGATATGGTTTTCAGAAATAAGTTGCCAAAGCTTTTACAGTAGAGCTAATACTAAGATTGTATCCCTCTAAATCTAAACTATCGAAAGAACAGAAAAGACAAAAAAAAATACATCAAAACACCCTAAGCAACTATCCCCTACTAACAGAAAATGGCACTCCCTATCTATACCTAACTCAGTCCCAAATTAGCAGAACAAACTTACAATGAAGTGAAGATCCAATAACAAAGGACTCTACAAAAACAAATATCAACTTACAATCGAATAACAGGGTTTTTCTTGTAAGGAAGTTAACATAGCAGGCGGATTAACAAAACAGCAATAATAGAACTCACTCAACAAAGCAAAGCGAAAAAAAATCACAATACACACACATGCACATGTATGTACAGGCACACACATGCATACACATACTATCTGTGAAACAGAGAGCGAAAGAAAATTTCCTGTATTTGAAAATAGTGTTATTGTCTAAAAATCTGATCTCTGAACATGTTCAAGGTACAGAAACCGAGCTATATTGAAACTATTTTAACTCTATAACTATATTGAGAGAAACAGAACTAGAAACCAAAATGAAATCAAATGTAATCAAGGCATGAACCAGTTAAAAATTATTATTGCTATTTTATTATTCTGTTTAATATTACACAAACTGATGCAACAGACATTATCTTTATTTTGGGTAACACTTTATAATAACTGCACACTGTGAATCATTTAATAAGAATTAGCAAATAGATAATTCATTATCTGTTAAACAATAACTTTACATTAGTAAGCAGTTTATAAATACAGCTACGACTGCGGTATTCTTGACAAAAGCACATGCATACAGTACTTGATGGCATTTTTATACTTTATTAATGAATCATTTTCATTATCAAATTAATTATTTACAAACCAGTTATTTAAGAGTAGTTGGTGATTTTTAAGATCATTCAGAATAAGTAAATGATTTATAAATAATTCAATTTAATATTTTTATATTGTATTAATCATATGGTAGTTACTCTCAGAATGTTAATTAATGTTTCATGAACACAAATTCCTATAGTTTTGTGAGCTCAACTAAAATGAGGACTAGTTATGTTTTAAATTACTTTATAAATGACTGTTAAAAGTTTAATTAAAAAAAAGAAATTAGTGACAGTACATAAAGATACAAAAATGAAACATATTTATTGTTATATTAACAATAAATCTTTGCAATCTTTTCTTAAAACAAAATTATCATACAGTTTAAACATCGATTTATAGCATTGAATGTTTTGTCATATTGTTAAATTATTATATTGTTGTCCTTTTATTAAATTTTATGTTGTATTTCTTGAGCATTTGGGGAAATATTTATGCATTATGAATTGTGTTATGAATTTACAAATTGAATATGCATAATTATGAATTGTGTTTTGAATTTATGAATTGGATTTTGTAAATGTGATTTGTGCTGTGCACGTTTGAATTTTATTTTTGTAAATGTATTATTATTTAGACTGATCTAGCTCCATATATTTCGACATTCCTGATATTCAGCATTGTTCTGCGTAAACATTTAAAATAGACTATATTTTTTAATTATTCAACTAAATTATACTCAAAATGTATCAAATCCAACTAAGAAATCTGAATTCATTGTCACCATTAATAGATTTTGGTTTGAGGAACTTGCAGAAGTGACATTTTGTGACACAATGTCATAAGACGTTAATATTAGGTTTGATTTAGGTCGTGACGACTGGTGACCAAAATTATTATGAACATCATTTTGACATCCAGTAACGTTGTCAAATGATGTTGATATTTGTTTGATTTTAGGTTGTGTTGGAAAGTGATCAAAATCTAACATCAAGCCAATAACCAACGTCATATTGACGTCAAATATTGATATTTATTCGTCAGGTTTGGCAACCAAAACCCAATGCCTTATAGATGTCATAGTGGTATCGTCCACACAATATCAAGCTGTAACAACCTAAGACGTTGATATTTGGTTGATTTTAGGTTGGAAGTTGAACACAGACATTGGCATGACGTTGGATTCTGAGGTCAATCTGTTTTCATTTCCAAACTAAATGCAACATCTACATGATGTTGAGGCACAACGTCAATCTGACCATGTTGATGTCCTGTGCCTGTTGGGATAATACAGCCTGATCTCACGAGGAAATGTAACTATTTTACGTTTTGTCAGTTTAGTGGATAATTTGTATGAATTCGTATGAGTTCGGTCGTATGAAAATGTACGATTTGAAAAAGGAGGCATGGCACCCAACACTGCCCCTAAACCCAACTGTCATTGGGGGATAAGCAAATTGCACTAAATTGTGTGAATGAGATTGTACAAATTCATACGAATTAGCCACTAAATTAAAAATTTACGAATTGACGTGAGATTGTGTTGGATAATATGCGCACTATCAATCACAAAATGTTTTTGAGAGAGTGTGTTTTATACTTCATTATGGACTTTGGACATTGATGTTGGCCTGACATTGGATTCTGACGTCAACCTGATATTCATTTCCAAACAAAATGCAGCATCCCTACAACATTGGGGTTCAACGTCAATCTGACATCACGTTGACATCCTGTGCCTGCTGGAAAAGTTTTTGTACACAAGGAAAACTACACACACATACAGAATTATGGGTCCCTTTAACTCAATTTTGTGTAAAATATGGACAAAACCAACCACTGAAATGCATTTTTTAATTACATTCATTGGACAATGATATAACCCAATATTTGGGTTTGTCCTCATTTTTTTTATTGATTATTCATTCATTCATTCATTTTCCTTTGGTTTAGTCTCTATTACAGAGGTCACAACAGCGAAATTAACCGCCAACTATTACAGCATATGTTTCAGTGGATGCCCTTCCAGCTGCAACCCAATATTGGGAAACACCCATACATACTCGTTTACACTTAAACACTATGGCATATTTAGATTATTCAATTCACCTATAATGCATGTCTTTGAACAGTGGGGGAAACCAGAGCACCCAGAGGAAACCCACACAGCACGAGGAGAACATGCAAACGCTATACAGAAATGCCAACTGGCCCAGCCGGGACTCGAACTAGTGTCCTTCTTGCTGTAAGGCAACAGTGCTAACCACTGAGCCACCATGCAGCCCTTATTGATGTCATAAAACCATATATCTAATCAGTTGAAAATATTATTAAAGGAATAGCTCTCAAATTACTAATTTGTCATATGTTTTTGTTCAATATCAGGCAAAGCCTTCTTGTTCTTAAAACCTGCATTTCACCATTAGCAAAACCAGTTTGTTAGCTCTACACGTATATTGTGAATGGAAGCTGACTGCTGATTGGTCAACTAACTGTCTTCCATCAGCAATATGTTTACTGTTATCATCTACTTTTCACTGATTTTCAGAGGCTACACCAACAACTGTTTAACTCAATTTGAACGAGGCTCAAACCATGTCAATATGTTCCTTTGGGTGAAACATTCTTGTGCGTGTGATAAGTCATTCCATGCTTCAGTAGAGAGGAGCTCTTTGTATTGCACTGTATCTAAATGAAAGCTAACGGCAACCATAAAAAGTACAGAAAAGTGCACCATGCATTAATCCAGCTTACTGAGAGGATTCTATATTTGCATGAAGTGTTCTCACAAGTTCAAACTGTGGGAGGGAGAGCATGTGTGGGTGTATGTGTGTGTGCTTACTCAGCTGTTTAACCCCAGAGTAAATCTACTAAATTCCCCTTCTATTTTTAAATGGATACCAATTTTGAAGAGCAAAATCTACAAAGAAGAGACTTAATTGTTATATTACAGCCATATGACCGTAAAACAGTCCATATTAAAGAAATAGTTCATCCAAAAAAATGAAAATTACCCCGCTATTTACTCACCCTCAAGCCGTCCTTGGTGAATACAACTTTATTTTCAGCTAAACACAGTTTAGTAGTTTTATGCCAGCTATTCCATGCTGAACACTGAAGTTGGGTATAGTGGACCTTTTTTTAAAGCTTTCAAAAGCACATAAATCCACCATCAAACTTACCCTTAATCTTCCAGGGATCAACAGATGTCTTATGAAGCAGATTGGTGTGCTGATGTTACCATTTTTTTCCACAAATTTTTAAATTCTAAATTAAATATGCATAAATTTCCAACAGCTGTCACAATTTGTATATATAAACGAATGGGAAATGTGTTGTAAAAAACTTGAACGTTTAATATCCAAAATTAAAATGAATACAGGAACAGGAGCATTGGTACGTCTATACGAATTGACAATAAGAGCAGACCGCGAACGTGTGGAACATCAGGTACAACCAAACAAGGAACACCTGAAACTAATAAACACCACACAGAGCCTCTGGGAAAGGAAAACACAACAAATACACAGAGGCTGCGTCCGAAATGGCTGACTATTTGAGTAGGTATTAGATTTGAACTTGAATTTACTACCTGACAGTTAGAAAAGTACATTCTAGATACTATGAATGTGAGTAGAATGAATGGAACTTGGATGTACTACACCCAAAATTTATCATGGTCACATGATCTACCTGCTTCAGTTGCATCCCTTTACTCTCATTTAAGAATTCTCTTATATGGCATCATGGGATACCATAGCGTCCATCAGATGCGCACTTCAGAATCTCACCGGAAGTAGTAGGTCATCAGCATACTTATCGTATGCTGTTTTTCGAATACTATGAATTCGGACATACTTCTTGGCACACATACTGTTTTAAGCATGTTATATAGTTTGGACGTGTGCCATTTCAGATGCAGCCAGAGTCCTAACAGTTCAGTTAGGACAGTATGACAGGAGGAGGCAGGGAGGAGTAGGAGGGAGGAACCAGGAGTACAGCTGTAGCTGGAGGCTGAGACTCAAGCCCCAGCAATAACGGCCCATGTTGGAGTCGACAATGAGAGGAGCCGTGGAGTAGGAAGAGGTGATGACTCCAGGGGGGCAACTACCAGAAGAGGTGAAATAAAGGGATAAAAACTGTCACTGGGGTGGTACATTTTCAAAAAGTACACTTTCGTACTGTAGAGGTGAACATTAGTTTCTTTAAGGCTGATTTATACCTCTGTATCAAGCGCACACGTATGGTCTGGCACAGGCTTTGCATGGTTGCATAGCCCTCGGCTGATGCCGAAGCGCACCTCTCAAGAAATGTAGCTACGCATTGCAGTGACGCATAGTGCAAGCTCTGTGATTAGTCGCTCGAAAGTCAGCTGACAAGTGTGGGCGGGGGTGAGAGAAGTGCAAACCTGTTGGAGTGAGCATTTACAAGTGTCGAGTCTCGTGAAGTATCTCCAGATGGAGAATTTTGTTTTGCATTTACCATATGGTTCCTGCCACAAAATGAGTTTGGCTCATATAGCTAGTTGTACATTAAGGCAGCATTCAGAAAAAAATAAAACACCAGTGAAGAAACTTGACACAGAGGAACATAGACCTCACTGCTAGCTAGAGTTTCAGAAGTGTTATTGCATAGCAAAACAAACAGCAAGCAGAAGTATAAATGCACAGCAATGCGTAAGGCATGCGCCGTGGGTCACACCAATCACTCAATGCAGAAGTATAACCCAGCCTTTAGGGAACACTTTTGTATCTTTAAGGTCCACTTTGTACTCTTAAAGTGCTGTAAGGGTACACATTTACACTTTTTGGGTGTTAATATGTACCTTAAAGGATCTGTTTACCTTTTGAAAAGGTACCACCCCAGTGACAGATTTTGTACCTTTATTTCTGAGAGTGTGGAGGAGCCTGAAGTGGAGGTGAGCTGATTGTCTCAGGTGATGGGAAGGATCTGGAGGGCCGAGGTGGACCCAAAGGCACTGGAGACAGGGATCCAAAAAGCTGCAGTGGAATCAGAGCGACATAAGACGAAGGTGGAGCCAAATGCAGGAGCCTGATGGACCTGGAAGGACAAGGCAAAGACAAAAGAATGGATTGAGGTGACATGATAGAAAGGAAGGAACTAGGGGTCATGGTGGAGTCGCATGATCAACAAGCCGAGGCAGAGTTTGTGACTCTACGAGATCCTCCAGCCACGACTCTGATGGGGTCTTTCAGACCCGTGCAGAACCCACTTCAGAGATAAAGGACTAAAAGTGAGCAAAGAGGCTGATGGATGACAGAGGAGGATGAGACAGGTGAAGGTTGGACTTTACGAGATATAGTTCAGATCTCATAATCTCAAACAATTCTGAATATGGTGGAAGGAGAGGTGTTAAGTCAGTCCATACGTCAGTAAGGTCCACGCCAACTCCTCAGCAATTAACAGCGCCAGATATTCATCCAATTCACCCTAGGCTGTGTTGCAGTGGGCAGAACTCCCCTTTGCAGTCACTGGCTTTGACTCTTTCCTGTGTTGTTGCCGGCTCACACAGTTACACTGATATCATAAGAAGCTTAGTCTCTGTGGCGATCCATTGTTCTGTCAATCAAAAAGGTGATGGACCTATCGATTATGGCAAGCTCTTGCTCTCTATCAGCCATGGGTTCTGCCAGGATCATTTCACTGTGGGAAAATGGTGGGCTGGTTGCTGGGTCCAGAGTGGTCCTGGCGAGGTCTTGTCACCGAAGTCAAAAGGAGATGTGTACCTCGCCAGTGTGCAGTCCATGTAAGCCACTCCAAGTCCACTCAAGGGTTACCTGTGGATGATGGAGCTATACACAGTGTTAAGGCTTACCTCGTAGAATGCACATGTCATCCTGGTAGTTGGTGGCATTTGCTACAGTCAGAAAATTCTTGTGTGATCCTCGAGCAAGCTTTCCCCCTGCTCCAGAAAGAGGTGGAGGAATTAGGGCAGGTGGGAAACAAATAGATCACTGGGGAATAATATGGAATGTGGTCAAACATAAACAAAACAGTTTTCGGTCTTGTCTTTTGTCACTGTTTGCATATACAAATGCACAGGAAACAAGTCGTAAAACACTCAAATACGCTTAATATACAAATGTAAAGTGATTACAGGAACAGAAACATGAACACAAGAACATCCACACGAATTGACATTAAGAAGAAAATGAACAAAATGAAGAAAACAGGAACATAAATACATAGCATACAACCAAACAAGGAACAACTGAAACTTATTAACAACACACAGAGCATGCGGAGAGAGAAAACACAACAAACACATGCAGATGCACAGTCCTAAAAGTAGTCTATGTGCTTACAACAGAATTATGCAGTTTTGGAAGCTTCCAAAAAAAACTAGCGTCACCATCTAACACTATTATACAGTGTTAGAGACAGGGTAAAATTTTAAACTACTTCAACTGTGTTCAACTGAAAAAAAGCCATATACACAAGGATGGCTTGAGGATGAATAAATTATGAGATAATATACACTTTTAAGTGAACTATTTCTTAAACAGTAAATTCATTGTTACATCTAATATTTTTTCTTTAAATAATTGATGCTGCAGCTTTATGTAATTATTCTTTTTAAAACCACATCAGTACCCACTAATGTCTATGCAAAATCAGATTTGTCATAACTTGGTAAATTAATTAAAGGGGCTATTTGTAGAATACAGAAAGTCTTGTTATTATGAAAGTGCATAAGTCACATAAGAGCATGAATGTGCTTCTATTCCCTGTTATATTACTTGTTTTTAATATAACCGGGAATAGAAGCACATTTAGTCTCTTTTTTTGTCTTGCGTTTTCATAATAACAAGGCTTTTTAAATCAGTGGTCAATGTGTATAGTGTAAATAAACACAAAAAATACATTTCATCACTTTCCTCTCAACAACAAAATGAACACAAGAAAAACAAAGTGACGTCAGTTAAAAAGTGCCTATGGAAAACTGCATGGCTATGTTTCACCAGCATCATGTCAGCAGAAATTGAAATTACGCTAGTTTGATTATAAAGTAGGTCATTCGCACGCATCAGGTGTGGCAATGTTGTACTGTATAAGGGTAACAATTGACTCCAGGCTGTTGAATCATTATAAAATAATAAACAACCAAGGCATAACAGCCACTTTGTCACGTTGGGACAACATCAACCCATCAGCTCTAGATAACTATTTAATAATTCAATGGCCTGATGCCAATTATTGCAATTTTGTCATGATTTATATATTAATGTATGATGAGATTTAGTGAATTAATGAATGTGTACTGTATATGTTAAAGTGTTTGGTCTTAATGGCATAGATCTGCTATGCTGCTGCTGCTTTGATTGTTGGTGCACAGCAAGTACTGATTCCAAGTTGAGCCTGTGCTATTCAGTGGTTGTCATCCTGGAATAACATACCTTGGAATGTTGCGACTGACCAATCAGAATGGAGTATTTTAGACTTGTAATGTAATGTGTATTTATATAGCACATTTATCGTTTATGGCCATACACCCAAAGCGCTTCACAATCATAAAAGGCATCTCTCCACACCACCACCAGTGTGCAGCATCCACTTGCATGATGCGATGGCAGCCACAGGACAACGGTGCCAGTGTACTCACCACACACTAGCTTGGAGTGGAGAGACAGTGATAGAGCTTATTTGGTGGATGGGGATGATTGGGAGGCCATAATGGATATGGGTCGATGGAGGGATTTTGGCCAGGACACAGGGGTTACACCCTTACTCTTTATGAGAAGTGCCATGGGAGAGTCAGGACCTCGGTTTAATGTCTCATCCGAAAGATGGTGTTTACTGAACAGTATAGCGTCCCCTTCACATTACTGGGGCATTAGAACTCACAAAGACAGCTGGTTGAGTGTCCCCTGCTGGCCTCACTAACACCACTTCCAACAACCTAGTTTTCCAATGTTGTCTCCCATCCAGGTATCGACCGAGTAGGATCTGTCTGTGGACTGCAAGACAGAGGCGTAACATGAAAGGTCCTTAGAGGCATAAATTATAGTATGTTAGAGCCATAACTTTAAGTTATGGAGACATGTCAAAACTATGCTGTTGGCAAGATGGCGCTGTACATCATTTATTAATGTCTACACCAACTCCGCACTTAAACCTAAAACCCAACCATCACATTTATTAACGTCTACACCTTCCCCAACCCAAAACCCAACCATTATCGTTATTAATGTTTACACCTACTCTACACCTAACCCAAACCATCATACTTAATAATGTCTACACCTTCCCCAACCCTTAACCCAACCATCAATTATTAACATCTAAACCTTCCCCTAACCTAAACCCAACCACCACAGTTAACGTCTACACCTACCCCAACCCTTAACCCAACCACAGTTAATGTCTACACGTACCCCAACCCTAAACCCAACAATCAGTTATTAACGTCTACACCTACCCCAACCCTCAACCCAACCATCAGTTATTAATGTCTACACCTACTGTACACCTAAACCCAACCATCACAGTTATTAACGTCTACATCTTCCCCAATCCTTAACACCACCATGTTATTAAAGTCTACACCTACCCCAACCCTTAACCCCACCATCAGTTATTAAAGTCTACATCTTCCCTAACCCTAAACCCAACCATCACAGTTATTAAGGTCTATACCTTCCCACCCTTGACCCCACCATCACAGTTATTAAGGTCTACACCTACCCCAACTTAACCCAACCATCAATTATTAGTCTACACCTTCCCCAACTCTTAACCCAACCATGTTATTAACGTCTACACCTACCCCAACCCTAAACCCAACCATTAGTTTTTGACGTCTACACCTTTCCCAACCCTTAACCCAACCCAATCCTCATAGTTATTAACGTCTACACCTACACCAACCCTAAATTCAACCATCAGTTATTAATGTCTACACCTTCCCCAACCATCACAGTTGTTAACATACAGCCGCAAATTGACTCGCTCGCCATTGTACTTTTATTTGCAACCACAGGGGGTGACGCCGAGTAAGCTAACTGTCATGACAAAACGGATGAAGTAGTTAGTGAGTGGAGATGCATGGTGGAGTTGCTAAATGTATGAATATAATAGTATATCAAATAAACTGGTTGTGGATAAATTTGGAGAAAACTCATGAAAAGATTTGATGAAAATGTTCTCAGGTAAGTATTTCCGTCATCTTGCCAACAACGTTTTGTTGTGACATCTCGCATGGTTCAATGGGATCTTAATAACTGCAAGTTACGCCTTTAACTTACTACCAGTTACGCCCCTTCATCTCATGCCCCAGTCTTGCAGTCTACAGACAGATACACTTGTATCGACCAGGCTCAGCCCTGACTAGCTTCAGTGAGTGTAATAATAACATATTGAGTGTAAATGAGAATATTTATCAAATGGATGCTGCCTCAGTAGAAAAATTGGGTCGTTTTACTGCCAATTAAATGCCTATTAGCCATGTACACCTTTTGAATATTTCAGTCAACTAAATTTAAAGTATAGATTAAAGAAGTTTTTTTTTTATTCTTGTCTAAAGTTGAGAAAAGGTAGGCAGTAGGTACTGCTGTCGCCTCACAGCAAGAAGGTCACTGGTTTGAGCCTCGGCTTGGTCAGTTGGCATTTCTGTGTGGAGCTTGCATGTTCTCCCTGCGTTCGTGTGGGTTTCCTCCGGATGCTCCGGTTTCCCCCACAGTCCAAAGACATGTGGTATAGGTGAATTGAGTAGGCTAAATTGTCCGTAATGTTTGAGTGTGAATGAGTGTGTATGGATGTTTCCCAGAGATGGGTTGCAGCTGGAAGGGCATACACTGCATAAAACATGTGTTGGATAAGTTGGCGGTTCATGCCGCTGTGGCGACCATGGATTAATAAAGAGACTAAGCCAAAAAGAAAATGAATGAATGAATGAATGAAGTTGAGAAAAAAAATCTAAATAAACAGAATATATACAGTAATTTCTACCAATTATACGAAGTATTAGCACTTTTGAAATGCTACTTTGCTACATAACTGCAGGACCAAAGCTTCTATTTAATAAACAACCGAAAAAGAAAATACACTAGTATTCAGTGCTGTCTGCAGGAAAACAGAGAAGACTTTTCCTCTCTCGCAATATTACAGTTTGAATCATTGGCCCAAATCCTGAAAAAGCACTGTCACACTAGCCACACTGTTGAGGAACAATACATTCTGTCAGCAGGCCACTGTGTACTGTCATGTCTGGTTTGCTGGAAAAAAGAAAAAGAAAAAAAGTCTTACACAATGGTGCTGCTCTCTGCAATCACTGGTCATCCTAACAAAAAGGCCTCTGAAATGCTCGGCGTATCAGCCTGTGTATTCAGGTTACTGGATGTTTCTAAACAATACAGAGCATTGGTGGTAACCAGAGACAGGAAGCGGCAGATTAGAAGTGAAGGAGCTCACTCTTGCTAAAGTGGATATTTCTAGGGCACATCCCATGATAGCTTTTCACTGCCATCCAGAAACTGAATCCCATTTCTATAGCCGGCCCATTATTAGACACATATTCATGTCAAACTCCCAAAGGAGAAATAGCTTTCTCTCTTGCAGACTGAACCGACTGTGTATGTTTGTGTATGTGATGTTTTTCATTTAAAGCTTGTGTATTTTTTTTTTCAGCATTTATAATCAAGCATATTTCAATGGTAATGAGTAGAGCGAACATGCAAAATCACTCCCTGGTGTTAAATGGCGCTTAAAGTTGGAATGTAATCTAAATTTACTCTTCTTATTTTCATGTACACTCACCGGCCACTTTATTAGGTACACTTTACTAGTACCGGTTTGGACCTCCTCATGCCTTCAGAACTTCCTTACACCTTTGTGGTATAGATTCTGGAAATATTCCTCAGAGATTTTGCTCCATATTGACATGATAGCATCACACAGTTGCTGCAGATTTGTCAGCTGCACATCCATGATGCGAATCTCCCGTTCCACCACATCCTAAAGGTGCTCTATTGGATTGAGATCTGGTGACTGTGGAGGCCATTTGAGCACAGTGAACTCATTGTCATGTTCAAGAAACCAGTCTGAGATAGAAAGAGAGAAATTATAAGCATAAAAGATAGAAATTGTAAGCAACAATATTCAGGTAGGCTGTGGCGTTGACACAATGCTCAATTGGTACTAATGGACCCAAAGTGTGCCAAGAAAATATCCCCCACACCATTCCACCACCACCACCAGCCTGAACCGTTGATACAAGGCAGGATGGATCCATGCTTTCATGGTGTTGATGCCAAATTCTGACCCTACCATCTGAATGTCGCAGCAGAAATCGAGACTCATCAGACCAGGCAACATTTTTCCAATCTTCTATTGTTCAATGTTGGTGAGCCTGTGCGAATTGTAGCTTTAGTTTCCTGTTCTTAGCTGACAGGAGTGGCACCTGGTGTGATCTTCTGCTGCTGTAGCCCATCCGCCTGAGATTGGACGTGTTGTGAGTTCAGAGATGCTCTTCTGCATAGCTTGGTTGTAACGAGTGGTTTGAACAAGCAGCAAAAGTCATTTTTTTGACTGTAGGGTTGACATCATCTCTTCACAGGTCTCGGTTCTTATTGAATGGCACTGGACAATCTCTAGAGGCCTCGGGATGCAAAAATAGAGAGCAAATGTACGAAAATTAGCGTAGCTGCTGTTCATGATTTATTTCAGCAGAAATGTTAATGTAAATGTGAAAGATAGCATTTGAGGATATGCATTTAGCTGTATCCTAAAGTTACACGATGCATTGTTTATATGCTTTATTAAGAAGACAAGTCTTTCCCAGAGCTGGGTTGCAGCTGGAAGGGCATCAGCTGCGTAAAACATATGCTGGATAAGTTGGCGGTTCATTCCGCTTTGGCGCCCCCAGATTAATAAAGGGACTAAGCCGAAAAGAAAATGAATGAATGAAAGAAAAAGTAAAGTCTTTAAATGCTGTAAATTAGCAGTTTTATGTATTTTGTGATTCATGTTTTAATTTCCCCCCATTTATCCATGCTTTTGAATTGCATTACGGGACCTTGATCTTTCTTGAAACAACTTTTAACCTTGAAAATCTAGAAAAAGAGTCTTTTATTAACATTTTGAATCATTTAAAATGATATATTGTCTGGGTTGGTGTTGTATATTACAGTACAAAAACCTTCCAGTACTTTTTTTGTTATTTTACAGACTTATTTATCTCTATATTATTCATTATATCATTTCAAACTTCTAAAATGTCAATAAAAGTCACTTTGTAAAACAGTAGAGTTGAATTTTCGACAGACATCAAGGTCTCATAATGCAATTCACAACCATAAATTAATGAAAAACACTTGTGACTCACAACAGACACTGTTAATTAACAGATAATCTTTACAGTTTAGTTTTAAATTGAGAGAGTGTTTGTATATACAGTATATACAGTATTCGACATTTTGGCAACAGTACGGCTCACTTGGAACGTCACTCAAGGTGGTCCTAAAAAACAATAACACTACCAAGTAGTAGATACAGGGAGCAGTGGAAAAGCCCCCCAAAAGTGAGCCATACTGAATCAAACTGGACTCCAAGATGAACTTGGGAAAAACAATTCCCAAATGAGCAAGTCAAAGTTTGTAGACATTTTGTCTATATGACACTATTGCCTTTCACACAGTGATAGTGGTTAATATCCGGAAAATTACTGGAAAAACTTAACCGGTAGATTCAAAAAAGCGCTGTTCACACAGGCAAGAATATTCCGGAATTTTTCTGGAAAAGACTGTTCGCACATGCATTCCAAAATACCAGTAAATTCTGACATCAATAACCAGAAATGAGCTGAAACGGCTGCACTTGTATGTGTAAACATAGAAATGGTTGGGCTTTTGTTGATGGTGTCACTTTTATTTAAAGCTTTAGCATTCATGCAGCTGCTTGGTCTCAGAGACATCCAAAGGCCGAAGCATGAACCACCGCTGAATGTTTACACGTTTGACTACATTACAAATTCTGTGCAAGGATAAGTATTGTGAACAACTTCAATGAAAACATATGGAGGAACACTTTCACATGTCAAGATGTACATAATATGTGTGTGTGTGCTGGCGTTCACCGGAGCACTCATGTAATTCACATGCACACGCGTCAAGCAACTGAAGCAGAGCTTGAAGGTAAACAAGCAGCAGTTTATCAAAAGCATTTTACAATAATTTTTTTCACAGATGGCATTTAGAAGGAAGATTAATTAGCTAAATGGGTCTGTAAAAATATTCAAAGGCTTTTATTTTCCTAAACAGCATGGATGTGAATGCGCCTGAATGTTCTGATTGACTGGAGTAGACATCTCATATCAGTGCATTCTAAACGTGAATGCACTCTTTCCGGCAATTTTTCTTCTGCAGTCAATCTTACAACTTCTTTTTTCGGAGAATTGCCAGAACGAATTTACCAGTATTTTTAAAAAGGGCCTGTTCACACATACAGATCTTTCCAGAAAATTGCAGGTAATTTTCCAGAAAAGTCTGTATGTATGAAAGGGGCTTATATGAAACTATGGCAACAGATCTGACGACAGTTGCTGTGCTGAAATGCATAAATATGTAATGGAAGTATTTCCGTTTCTATTACAAATTTGAAAAGAACTGTATGTGTGATATTGATTGAAAGAGACTGGATAGGATTCACAGTTACACACTGTAAAATACAGTTAGTTACTTTACTTTTAAATAGTGAGTAAACTCCTTAAAAGCAACAAGTTGACTTTAAAATAGTAAGCAAATCCATTGTAACTCTGAATGGTTAGGTTGACTTAAATTTAACTTAAAGGCAATAGGTTTACTCACTTTAAGTACAGTTAACTAACTGCTTTAAAAGCAATGGGTTTGTTGACTTTTTTAAGTAAAGGAAATTAATTTCCTTTACTTTTTTAATCGTCAGCAAAAACAAATCAACAACACACATTAAAATGTCGTTGTCATTCATTCATTTATTTATTTTCCTTCAGCTTAGTCCCTTTATTCATCATGCTCTTCCAGCTGCAACCCAGTTCTGGGAAACATTCATACACACTCATTCACACACACACACACACACACTAGGGCCAATTTACTTTATTCAATTCACCTGTACCGCATGTCTTTGGACTGTGGGGGAAACCCACGCAAACACAGGGAGAAAATGCAATCGTCACACAGAAATGCCAACTAACCCAGCCAGGACTCGAACCAGCGACCTTTTGCTGTGAGGCGAAAGTGCTAACCACTGAGCCACAGTGTCGCTCACAACGTCGTAGTAATATAGAAAACATAAAGAAATATTGAATATTGAAAAATTGAATTGATGCCACATCTTTTACATCACACTCACTGCCATTTCTCAAGTTGGAATTACAATTCTCAAAATAACTTGTTTGGGGCGACATGGTGGTGCAGTGGTTAGCACTGTTGCCTCACAGCAAGAAGGTTGCTGGTTCAAGTCCCAGCTGGGTCAGTTAGCATTTTTGTATGGAGTTTGCATGTTCTCCCCTTGTTGTTTCCATGGGTTTTCTCCGAGTGCTCCGGTTTCACTCACAGTCCAAAAGTCATGCGGTGTAGTAGAATTAAATAAACTAAATTGGCTATAAGTGTGAATAAAAGTGTATGGGTATTTCCTAGTATTGGGTTGGAACTGGAAGGGCATCCGCTGTGTAAAACATATGCTGAATAAGTTGGCGGTTCATTCCGCTGTGGCGACCCCTGATAACTAAAGAGAATAAGCGGAAAGAAAATGAATGAATATGTCTTGTTCGACCTCCACGTCACCATCATCATCTTCCACTTTTGAACAAAGCGTGATTGCTTCCTTACATTGTTGCAATTGATAATGTATTTGAGCCCTCTCGTGAACCTTCAACTGGAAATTAAGCATAAACAGAGGACACAACAGAAGTTACAATTTCTGACAATAGATGAACATTCAGGACGTGAGCAGATGCGTGGTGCAAGGGTAAACAGAAGAGGTCAAGGACATAGGGGCAGATCAAATAATATAAGGGCCACTATGGTTCTCGATGTTCTACACTGTCCTCCAAACTGTTGCCAAAACATCAGGTAATACTAGCAGAACACAACGCTGACAGCACGAGTAAGCGTTTTGATGACACTGATATGTTCATTGACGTAAATACTTTCTTTTGAGAGATCAACTCAAGATTTGGAGTAAGTTACAGGTTTTTGCAGGTGAATTTGTGCTGCTGTCTGCGCTGTGCTGATTTTTTTAAGAGAAATTTACAGACTTCATTGCAAATATAGGTTTTTCTCAGTCACTTTGGCTAATTTCTCAGATCAGGAATCAGATTCTCTAAGCAGTTTCTCATTCTTTCGAAAAATTAGCGATTGCTTTTTTGCATTGATGCAACTGTGCCTTTGTATGTGGTTTCCTAAAGTACTGGTCAGATCAGCTAATTTTTCTTGTTGGTTACGAACGTCACTATGAAAAAATCTTGACTTGTCGTGGGTAACAAATGTGCCAGACTACACGTTCCTTTACGATCAGTCATCACGTGACGTCTATGATGAGCGTTAATTCCCAAAGCAGTCACAAGTGTTGCTGTAGCGATATTTCTAATGTCAATTAAATTTTTCTTTAATCTTAAGTCAATCTCAATAAACACTGATACAGGCAGACAACTAGGATACATTATTTAAGGCCATTCCTTATGGCAATCATAGGACCAACCTTGTATTTTCTTTTTAATATTAAGATATTTTCTTTTAAATCTAAATGTATATTTTCCAGCCATGGTTTGCTTATTAAACAATCCCTCACCCAAACTTGCCATGAGCGAGACGGAGAAAATGAAAGCACATCAGCACCAAGGTAAATCAGCTGCTCAAGACAAAATAATTACATATTTTAAAAAAAAACCAAAGCAAATATATAACAGAGGTTTGTAATACAATAATTAGAGTGTAGCATTAATTAAATCCTTATTTTCCACGTAGCAGAACAAATCATCCACCCACACAGTTGAGTAGTGGATGGGCACAAACAAAAATATAATTTGTATATCTATGATATGAAAATATCTTTCATTTGGTATAATTTGTAGCTTAATTTAAATGTATTTTTGTTGGTCAGTTATCTACTAGATAAACAAGAATAAAGAATAACATCTGAGGTGATGTGTTTCAAAACCAGTCTGCTAAATGCATCTGCGCCAAAGCACAAACTGGTTTATTTAATAAAATAAATCTAGCCTAAATAAAATTAAAGTGAAATATTCCGTTTCAGAGAAACCTACATGAAACTGTTTTAATTGATAATGACAAAAGCATCCATTGTTTAATCAAGCTACTTGAATAAGCAAGACAGGATTTACAATGTATTAGTACCACTGAACTTGTTTCCAGATAACCTCGAAACTTTGTCGGAAGGTTGAGAGAACTCAGAAACTCATTATTAGAATGAAGGTGTGCATATTTGTGCCAGTCAAATAAAATAGCTTAAAATACTTATTATTTTAGAGAAAGTAGTTAAAGTTTGGATAATAATTGATCTTATCCACCCGAGACCCACGCATAAGAAAATATGCAGCCTAATTGATTATCTGACCCGTGAATTAAACACTGTAACTGTGAAGTGACGCTGATAAGGGAGTTGAGGATCTAAATGTAAGTTTATTTAGCAGAGAGAAGGTCAGGCAAGCAATGGTCAACACCGGGGCAAACAGATGTACACAGGCAATCCAGAGTCGAAGTCAATAGGCAGATGGTCAAAAGGCAGGCAGCAGGCAACGTAAAACAAACAAAACAAAGCAAAGCAAAGGTCGGACACGGAAGGCAAGGAAATCACGTTGTAATGTTCACAGATACAGATAAACAAGACTCAGCAACATGTGTGTGTTTGAGAGGTGTATATATAGTCTGTGTAATTAGTCCTGAACAGCTTCTGCTGTGTCTGTTTGCAATCATGGGGATCTAGGCCAGGTGTGTGAGTGGTGCATGACTGAATATGTAGTTCTTTTGCTGGCAGATTTGTAGTTCTCCAGCGATCTGCACAGATTGATTGTGACAAAGGCAGCACATAAGCTGGATAAGTTGGCGGTTCATTCCACTGTTGTGACCCCAGATTAATAATGGTAATAATCCGAAAAGAAAATGAATGTGTATATATATATATATATATATATATATATATATATATATATATATATATATATATATATATATATATATATATATATATAAGAGGAGGAACCTGCTTACAAACACTGTTACAAAGACATGTGAATGCAAATGAATTGTATAAACCTTATTTCTGTCGCCACGATTTTTGGAATCTTATTGTAACAGGAAGAGTTTTAGTTGCATAACTGTGGCTAATGAAAACACGTCATTTTGCAACATTAACGCTTATGCAAAGATGCCAATGGAATGGAATGTAAACACAACTAATGACAGACAGACAGACAGACAGACAGACAGACAGACAGAACATACTCTAATGTGAGTGATTAGAATATTATTTTCTCACAGATACATATTACAGAGAAGAGAAAAAATATTCAAATCACTGTATTCACATGACAGGGAAATTATTGTGGTTTATTTTGCACTTCCACTGCATATTCATGTAAAACAGGTCAAATAACACACACATGTACACACACAGCTGTCTACGTTTTTCTTTTTATATAAATTAATACTCTATTATTACCTTTAGTACATATTAATGTAATGTTACAATAGATTTTCTCTTAATAAAAAAATAAATAAACTAAAGTATTAAGCTGCTCGGCTGTTTTCAACATAGATAATCATGTTTCTTGGGCACAGAGGATCACCTCATTACAATGATTTCTGAGGAATCGTGTGACACTCAAGACAGCTTTAACATATTTATTGTAGATTACAAAAAACAATCACACCCTTTCGCTTTTTGCTTTTGCTTTGGCTCCTGTACGGATCATTGAAATAATGGGAATGGTGAATGTGTATACAAAAATAAAAGTACAGTTGAGGTCAAAATTATTCGCCCTCCTGTGAATTTATTTCTTTGTCAAATACTTCCAAAATGATGTTTAAAACAGCAAGGAATTTTTCACAGTATTTCCTATAATATTTTTTCTTCTGGAGAAAGTATTATTTGTTTTATTTCGGCTAGAATAAAAGCAGTTTAAAATGTTTTTAAACCATTGTAATTTTTTTAGCCCCCTTAAGCAATACAATACAATACAATACAGTTAAGGTCAGAATTATTGGCCCCCTGAATTATTAGCCGCCCCATTTTCTGTTTAACAGAGAGAAGATTTTTTTCAACACATTTCTAAACATAATAGTTTTAATAACTCATTTCTAATAACTGATTTATTTTGTCTTTGCCATGATGACAGTACATATTATTTGACAAGATATTTTAAGACACTTCTATACAGCTTAAAGTGACATTTAAAGTCTTAACTAGGTTAATTAGGTTAATTAGGCAGGTTAGGATAATTAGGCAAGTTATTGTATAACGATGGTTTATTCTGTAGACTATTGACAAAATATATATTGCTTAAAGGGGCTAATAATTTTGTATTTAAAATGGTTTTTAAACAATTTAAAACTGATTTTATTTTAGCCGAAATAAAACAAATAAGACTTTCTCCAGAAGAAAAAATATTATCAGACATACTGTGAAAATTTCCTTGCTCTGTTAAACATCATTTGGAAAATATTTAAAAAGAAAAAAAAAATTCAAAGGGGGGCTAATAATTCTGACGCCAACTGTATACTTTTCAATTGTCTACAGAATAAACCACTGTTATACAATGACTTACTTAATTACCCTAACTTGCTTAATTAACCTAGTTAAGCCTTTAAATGTCCCTTTAAGCTGAATACTAGTATCGTAAAAATATCTAGTCAAATATTATTCACTGTCATCATGTCCAAAAGAAAAGAAATCAGTTATTAGAAATGAGTTATTGAAACTATTACGTTTAGAAAAGTGTTGGGAAGAATCTTCTTTCTGTTTAAAATTTAGTAAAAAATATACAGAGGGGCTTATAATTCAGATTTTTTAAAATGAAATATTTTCAGTTTTTTTGTGCAAATGTAAGTTAAGGACAAAATGGAAAAGAAATGTGAAGAAAGTTGCTGGGAAAGGGAGATTTTGAAGACGTGTGCTTCTCTCCTTCAAAGAGCAGTGACTCACATGAGACGAGGCAACAAAGGCGAAGCGAGAGGTAGAGTTCACATCATCCAGAGCTTCACACAACAGGCTGACAGCAGATGAGCCGTCGCTTCTTCTTCACACTGATTCTGTGTGCTCTTTCAGCTCAGTTATCTAGGACAATGCTGTCCAGACTCTGCCTCCACTTTCAGCTGAATGCTGCACTATGAAAAGAGAGTCTAATTTGAACAGTGTCACACTCAAAAGTCTTGTAATATAATATAATATAATATATTATAATATAATATAAAAGTAAGGGGCAACATAGTGGTGCAGTAGGGAGTGCTGTAGCCTCACAGCAAGAAGGTCGCTGGTTCGAGCCTCGTCTGGGTCAGTTGGCGTTCGTTTCTGTGTGGAGTTTGCATGTTCTCCCTGCGTTCGTGTGGGTTTCCTCTGGGTGCTCCGGTTTCCCCCACAGTCCAAAGACATGCCGTACAGGTGAATTAGGTAGGCTAAATTGTCCATAGTGTATGAGAGTGGGTGAGTGTGTATGGATGTTTATGGAGTATGTGTATGGAGAGATGGGTTGCGGCTGGAAGGGCATCCGCTGTGTAAAACATGTGCTGGATAAGTTGGCGGTTCATTCTGCTGTGGTGACCCCAGATTGATAAAGGGACTAAGCCGAAAAATAAATGAATGAATGAATATAAATGTACAACAACAGGTGGCATGGTGGCTCAGTGGTTAACACTATAGCCTAACAGCAAAAATGTTGCTGGTTCGAGTCACAGTTGGGCCAGTTAGTATTTCTATATGAAGATTGCATGTTCTCCCCGTGTTGGCTTGGTTTTCCTCCAGGTGCTCTGGTTTCCCCCACAGCCCAAAGACATGTGGTATAAGTGAATTGGGTAAAACAAAATGGCTGTAGTGTACACACACACATATTGTGAGTTTTGTATAAAGCGTTGCAAGGCTGTGAGAAAATTATAGCATTGGGTATCATGAGCATAACACTGAAAACTCACACTCACCAGCCACTTTATTAGGAACACCTTTCCAACTGCTCATTAAGGCTCATTAGCATGGTTGTTAGGGCCTGACGGGCTCGTCTGAGTATTTCAGAAACTGCTGATCTACTGGGGTTTTCACGCATAACCATCTCTAGTGTTAACAGAGAATGGTCCGAACAAGAAAATATCCAGTGAGCGGCAGTTCTGTGGGTGCAAAGGTCAGAGGAGAACGACCAGACTGGTTCCAGCTGATAGAAGGGCAACAGTAACAAAGTAGCCACTCGTTACAACCGAGGTATACAGAAGAGCAGGGCTTGACAATAACACCTGCCAACACGCCAGATGCGGGGAGATTTCAGCTGTGGTGGGTAGGACAGCTGCTCCCACAAGCCACTTTGGCTGGTTGAAAATATTTTTTAAATTGTAGTTTTCTAAAAAGTAGTGTTCGACTATAAGGATAGCCCAATATGCATGCAAATGCGATCTTAGAATCGAAAAGCAGCACAACTGACAAAAATAACAGTGTTCGCGCGAGCAAAAGAAAGCAGGTGAATACCGAATGAGAGGAAGATCACTCGCGCTAACAGCTGATGTGATGCATGCGACTGTTTAAAATGCGTGCGCGCTCCTGTTTCCTTGCGTGAAGCAACCGTTCCTACAAACACAACTGGGGTGTTCAGTTCTCTTTCAAATAGACTAGGCAAAAGTTATGCTTATGCACCCACAGTCTTGCTGCTTTCAAGAGCTCCAGATTTTTCTTTTTGAAAGCAGCACCGGTTGCTTTCGCTTTAACCATTGTTTGAACAGATTATTAATTTGCCTACATTTAACTGTGTGCGCGTGATCATCCTTTCATTATCACACACGCTGTTTTCACCTACTTTCTTTTGCTTAGTTATTTTAGTTGATGTGATTTCATTAGAATTTTTACAATAACATTGCTTTAATGGGAGATTAACTTCCCATTTATGTGTAGCCTGGACAGATTACTGTGCATATTTTAGATGTATGTAAATAATTCTTTTTTTAAATGTCAATTTTTTTTTAAAGAAATGTTTTGTTAAATAAAAAGCAAACTATATGCCTATATTTTGCTTGTTTTGACATTTAAAATTTGAGGCTAAGAAATAATTATTTTTTTTATGTTTGGTCTGGTCAGAGATAAATTTGGTAAATACTTAATTTTAAGCCATGAAAGTCATGTGAAATAAAAACGAACTGTATTATGACACTATGAAACCATGACCCATTTTCTCATGCTCATTGAAAAAGTTCATACACAACACACAAGAAGTGAAGTGAATGAGGAGGCATGTGGACATGACACAAAATCCTAAATCAAGTGATTTTAGCATGTCAAAGTCATAATTCTGCATAAAAAATATATTTTTTCATTAACAAAATTGTGGCTAGTGAAAATGCAGAGTGGCTAGTAATGTTGGAAAACTACTAGCCACAGTGGCTGGTGATAGTGGTTAATGTCAAACCCTGCAAAAGAGCATTTCTGAACACACAATACGTTAAACCTTGTGGTATTGACTAATATTTTCATTTGTTTGATGATCTGAAACATTAAAGTGTGGCAAAAAAACAGTCAGGGGGCCAAAACTTTTTCACACCACATTTGTATATATATTTGTTTAAATTTTCATGGCTCTCAATATGGAAAGAAAGAAAGAAAGAAAGAAAGAAAGAAAGAAAGGTTAGTACAACTTAGCCTTTGCCACCCACAGTATCTTACCTCTGCAGTTAGATATTGTTTCTGGACACGACACTCAAACTGCACCTTGAATTACGGTGAAAGCGAGTGAAAGAGAGGCGAAGCTAAAATTGCTTTTGATTTTTAAAGTTATTGCTTTTTCTTTCCAAAACATTTTGGGTTTATTTGTTTTTCCAAAATAATATGATGGATTTGCTAAAACGCTAGTAAATCTTTAAGAAGGTGCACTCTAACCTCTTTAGCAGTAGCTCTTTAACTCTTTAGTTTCTATTCTTTACCATAGTTTTCCTCAATGGCACAAAGTAAAAGAAGAAAGAAAGAAAGAAAGACAGAAAGAAAGAAAGCCCCTTTGAGAAGGTCTTGTCATTAAATCTTCATTTATTTAATGAGTGCATTTTAAAGTCTGTATAATGCTCCTGGAGGACAGACTGTATTTACTCTTTAGCCTGACGGAAGGAATCCCAATAGGGGGCAAAAATGCTGCTGGTTTAAAGACTCTTAGCGCTTAAGGCACGAGTTTAAGAGTCTTAAAGCGGCATCTCAGAATATCCCCTGCCCTAGTGTCACACACATGCTCACATGCGGCTTTACTCACGAAACTACCAATCTACCCACGTCAACAAGGTAAAGTCGAGATAATGACGTCATTTTCAAGTGCTCTGACCCCAGTTACTTTTGCTCAGAAACACGTGGGGTCTAAGACTCAGCGATTAAACCCAAGGCCCTTGGTTTACTCATTGGCCCTCATTCACTTGCATCCCCTCAGTGTTGAGTCTTCTGTCTGGAGCAGTACTGGTGAAGTGCTAGTAGAGTGCTGAATCTGATAAGCCAGCAGCCCTGAGGCACTTCCTTGACAAAGACCTGCTTTGACTCGCACGGGCAGGAAGTGGGATTGTTCTCAGTGCTTAAACGTGTGGTCTAGGTTTACTGAAATGAAACTAATTTTAGTTCTGGTATGATAACGGTTTAAAAAGGGTGATAAAATAAAACTCAGAATAGATGATTTTGCAGTAGCTATTGCAGTTACACCAATGAGGAAGACTGACGTCACAATTTACTAAGCAAATTTAAACAATTAACAAGTGACTCATGGTTTGAGTGTAAATTTAATAGTCTCAATCCAGTTTATTTCATTAATGTTTGCTTCTTTCAAATTTCTTTATTCTAAATGATTGTATGTATGAAAATAATAACATATTCTGAGACAGTTTTGACATATTTTTAGTTTAGTTCACACAGATAATGTTGGTGCTATTTTGAATCTGCCACTATGCTGACACACAGGGGTTTGTAGCTCCGCCCTCTTTTGAAACGAGCACCATCTCATTTGAATTTAAAGCGTCAGTCATTAAAACGCCACGATTTGGATCAAAACCTAAAAGGGGCAGTTTCAAAAAGTTATAAAAATTATATGTATGGTACTTTGAGCTGAAACTTCACATACACGCACTTGGGACTTCAGAGATTTTTTCAAATCTTGTAAAAAGGGGCATAATAGGTCGCCTTTAAAGGGATAATTCATCCAAAATTGTAAATTCTGTTATAATTTACTCACCCATGATTTTATCCATCCCAGTACTAGGTTGCAGCTGGAAGGGCATCCGCTGTGTAAAACATATGCTGGATGAGTTGGCGGTTTATTCTGCTGTGGGGAATCCTGATAAATAAAGGGCCTAAGCTGAAAGAAAATGAATGCATGACTTGTTCCAAATCATTTTCTCCTCTCTTTTTATCTGTTGAACACAAAATGAGATATATTTGCAGGCTTTCAGCATTCTTCAAAATATCTTCTTTTGTGTTCTTCATCGTCATCATCAAAAAAAAAGCGTTTTGAACAAGTATAATTCAATGTTTTTTTAGGTGAAATATGGCCAACACAGGCTCATTGAGAAAATGTACCACCGTATACGTTTCTGGAGAGCGCAAATAATGTAGCCAGAGGTACATACGGCTGTATTTGGTCTTTAAAACGAACGCTTCGGGCCGATATTTCACCGCCTTTTGTTTCTTTTCACGTTACCACTGACAGATTACCTGCAGTAGCTCGCCATGTACCCTGGCGAAGTTGAGATGCAGAGACGAGTTAACCACAATAACGGGATTCGAGTCCAGCAAAGATAGGTTCCAGAAAGCAGTTATGACAGAAACAAAAGTTAAAAATAAAATAAACCAGTAAATAACAGTGTGAGAATGTCTGAATAGGTGGCAAAAATCAGGCAAGGGCTTTTCTTTTTCTGGATTGCATTTGAAAGCACTGTCGGTGGGGTTTAGGATGTGGGTGATCCAACCTGATCTCATGAGAAAACGTAAGTATTTTACAATTTGTCAGTTTATTAGCTAATTCAGTCGTACGAAACTGTACGATTTTAAACCCCACCTCTTAACCCAACCAGCTTTTTTTTTAAGAAATCTGTTTAAACTTGTTTTAAATTAAAAAACTGAAGCCTACGGGCAAATAACAAACTGGCCAGAACATTCAACTTCCCTCAGTCAGAATTTGGCTTATTTGAATAATAAGATAAATTCAAACATAATAATAATCCAACTTTTGGTCTTTCGAACCACTCAAACCCCCCTTGGCTACAGGCCTAAATTTAACCTAAATTTAACAAAAAAAAAAAAGGCGGGGCGTCAGATGTAGGAGGGGTGTCACTGACGAAAGTGAAGAGGGTTGGAGAGTCGCGGAAGAAAATGAATGTGAACAGCGGACGGGGAGGAGGGGGATTGATAAAATGAGGTCCCGGATCAGATTTCAGACGTGTTTCGGCACAAATTAAGACCTGGGTAGCACAATTGCCTCACAGCAAGAAAGTTGCTGGTTCAAGTCCAGGCTGGGTCAGTTGGCATTTCTGTGTAGAGTTTGCATCTTCTCCCAGTGTTCCCGTGGTTTTCCTCCGGGTGCTCCGGTTTCCCCTTCAAGTCCAAAGACGTGGTACAGTTGAATTGGGTAAGCTAAATTGTCCGTAGTGTATGTGTGAATGAGCGTGTTTCCCAGTGATGGGTTGTACCTGGAAGGGCATCCGCTGCGTAAAACATGTGCTGGATAAATTGTCGGTTCATTCCGCTGTGGCGACCCCAGGTTAATAAAGGGACTAAGCCGAAAAAAAAATGACTGAACGAATGAATGAACTTTTTTTTTAAATAATAGGAATTTGCTGTAAGTTTCCCCAAATAAATGTTCTGAAGTTTTTCTGGTGTAACCACTGTAAAGCAGATAAAGAAACATTACATTTTTTAAGTCTTTAATTTATTGAAATGAAATCTGATATTGTAAAAATGCCTAGTCATCATCCTCTCGAAGTAAAACACATCACGAAACAAACTGTCACTGTGTGAAACTGGCACCCTACACAATTACATTATACTGATTATAATGAAGTCTCTCTTTACTCAAAATATATCAGAACATTAATTATTTGATAAACCGTCTAACTCATTTGCCCTGCAGAATCATGGACCTAATCATATTGTGCTGAATTGACCGTTCCTTTCCGGGATTAATCCAGTGTTTCTGTTTACAGCCTGTGATGTTAAGGTCAGGTTAAGGAGCAGAGTTACGAGACTTCTGAGAAAATCTACACAACAGCCAAAGTCACGACAGCAAACAAGCCTTTTCACTTAAATGACAGAAGCAGAAACACTACAGTAAAATAAATCTCTTTTTAATTGTGTCATTTTTTTATGTGCATAAATCCAGATTTTTTTTCTGAAGTCACTGGTCATTGACAGGTGTGCCAAAATATTAGGTTATCTTTAGGTTTTACCTAGATAAAATAAAATGGAAAGTATTACTTTATGTGAAGGGTGTGTTCATGAGACTGTTATGAAACCTTTATAATCATGGCATTACATGCTCTTAATATGAATGAGATTTTATCAACCCAGGCTCATTCTGATTACGGACCCCTATATACATTTCTGGAGATTGCTCTGTACTGTCATCATGGAAAGATAAAATAAATCAGTTATTAGAAAATATTTATTAAAACTATTGTGTTTAAAATGTGTTGAAAAAATCTTCTCTCCATTAAACAGAAATTGGGGAAAAAAATAAACAGGGGGGCTAATAATTCTGACTTCAACTATATATATATATATATATATATATATATATATATATATATATATATATATATATATATATATATATATATATATATATATACACAAAGTTGCAATCAGAATTATTAACCCCCCTGAATTATTAGCCACCCTGTTTATTTTTCCCATCTTTCTGTTAATTAGGTTAACTAGGCAAAATAGGGTAATTAGGCAAGTTATTGTATAATGATGTTCTGTAGACTATCGAAAACAAATATAGCTTAAAGGGGCTAATAATTTTGACCTTAAAATGATTTTCAAAAAAATTTAAAACTGCTTTTATTCTTGCCGAAATAAAACCAATAAGACTTTCTCCAGAAGAAAAAATATTAAGGTGTCTAACTGTGTAACAAAAGATGTGTAGATGTTGGTGATTCAAAACACAGGCATATTACATCTATAAATTAATGAAATACAGTAGTTTACTGTAAAAATGAGAAATTACTTTTACGGTTTGTACCGTATTTTAACGGTAAAACTCTGGCAACCACAGCTGCCGGTTATTTACTGTAAATTATATATATATATATATACACACACACACACATACAGTACATACCTCAACTAGGTAATTAAAAAGTAAAAGATTGCAAAAAAACAAACAAACATTTAATTAAAAAGCTTATGTCAATGCTAATAAAATATTTTGGATTGAAAAAGATTAGGTACATTGTGAATGAAAAATAAAAGATAAAAAAAAACATTTACACAATGTACCCCATTTTGGTCAAAAACTTTATATGTTTGAGAGAAAAATGAATGAGTGTGCAATGAAAATTGTCGTAACAGCATAATAAGACAATAGTTTATTTTTAACAATCCAAAGTATTTTATAATCTTTTACATAAGTTTTTTTTTTTTTTATTAAATGTTTGTTTTTTTTGCAGTCTTTTACTTTTTAATTACCTTGTACTTAATTTTTTCCTAAAATGAAATATTTTTGATTGACTAATAGAGAAACAAAACTAACTCCATAAACTACACAGCCAATTTGAAGGTTATCACTAGATTGAATGGGCATTAGTTGTTATCTGCTGATAGATATGGGGCAGTAGAGGCCTTCTGAGCCAACTGGTAGGCTCATAAGGCTGTAACCATCCATTTACATGGTTAATCAGCTACAGATCACATACGGCTATGGCCAGAAGTTAACGAGAACTATTCATAATATTTATTAAAGTTCCCATTAATTGTATTTTATTAACGTCTACTCCTACCCCAACCTTAACCCCAACCGTCACAGTAATGTAAAAACAGAAGGCCCCTACTGGCCCATATCTATCAGCTGATAACCACTGATAACGCCCATTCAAACTAGTGATAACATTCGAAGCTGAACCACTGTAGTGAACTACAGTGGTACAAATTGAACTTGTCATTAAATATTAAAATATTAAACTTGTTTTAATATGACAGCGCAATGACACTTTTTTTGGAGAAATTTATATACTTTTCATTTTGTTTCACTGAAAAAAAGTAATCAAATAAATATTCAATCATGTTTATGATGATTTATGCTGTTTTGTTGATGTCAAGTTGTCATGACTATGTTGCTGATAGGTTATGATGTATCATGATGTAAACCTAATCATAAAAAGACATTTCAAACAATGTTATCTTTACATTTAAAATGACAAAACGACACTTAATGACAGTTGTCATAAGCATGCACAAAATCTCATTCAAATTTATGATGTCAGGACATGATTATAAAGGTTTCCTAACAGGCTTATGAACGCACCCTTTCAGTAAAGTAATTCCTCTTAATGACAGCTTTTAAAAACATGCATAACATCTCCTTCCTAGTCATGACGTGAAAACTTTATGCTTATACAGGGGTCATGAGACCCCCACATGAACACCCCCTTCAAGGAAAGTGATACCAAATAAAAATAAGAAGAAGACAGAACATACAAGAGATGAAATAACACTCTCTCAATTTTGCAACAGGAAAAGTGTATTGCGTTGCACATGCAGTTGCCAAAATACTTTCATTTTGAATTCTATGCAAATACATTAATGCATTGTTCATTCATTCTAAGTTTAGTTTTTTTACACTGTTTGTTTCTGTTTAGAGTAGTCTATTTATCCAACTCAGGTTCATTCTGAAAATGTTCCCCTATATACATTTCTGGAGAGTGCCAAGTACGTCCCAGGAGATCCACAAGATCGTGCTGTGTACGCTTTTTGAGATTTTTCTCGCGAGTGCCATTTGCACTTGCTGTTCTTACGACCATTGTTGACTGACTTACTGACCGACTGAATGAATTACTGACTGCCCGATCGACTAACCCACTCTCTTCCTTCCCTAAACCATACCAATAGTGTTTTCAAAAGCACTGATTGACCCGCCCACCCACTTGCCTAAACCCAACCGACAATTTAAAAAGTAATCCAGAAAAATAAAAACCCTTGCCTGATTTTTTACCACGTTTTCAGATTTTACTACATTCTCATCCTGTTATTTACTTGTTTATTTAATTTTTTTGGCTTTTTTTTGTCTTACTTGTCCTACTTTTGGAACCATTCTTCGCCGACTCGAATTCTCCTCAATGTGGTCAACTCCTCTCCGCGTCTCAAGTCTGCCGATTTACACGGTGAGCTACTGGACAAACTGGTAACAGCAAGACAGCTGTCCATACGGAGGTAAACGGTCAGCTGCCAGCACAAAAAGGAATGGCATCATACTGCCCTGTAGTGTTCGTTTTAAAGATGAAATGCAGTCATACATACTTCAGGCTACATAATTTGCGATCTCCAGAAATGTATATAGGGCTACGTTTTCAGAATAAGCCTATGTTGGTGGAAGTTTATCATTTGCATGTGTTTTTACAGCATCTTTTAAGACTGAGCATTTCAAAAGAGTTTGGGCACTAAAAAGTATGATGTTTTGATGTGTAACAATGATTAATTGTATTTAAATATCTAAGATTATGTTAATTACCCCCTTGGCAGATAATTTAGGATGTTTTAAGGAAAAACTCCTAATTTTGACTTATTTTTTCTGATGGTGAAAACAAAACAATTTTTTTACTTGATCTACTAGAATTTTTTATTTACGGTTAGAGTTAGAATTATTAGCCCCCCTGAATTATTAGCCCCCTGTTTATTTTTTCCCTAATTTTAACAGAGAGATCCTTTTTTAGCACATTTCTAAATATAACAGATTTAATAACTAATTTCTAATAACTGATTTATTTTATCTAAATAATATTTGACTAGATATTTTTCCATACAGACACTTCTATACAACTTAAAGTGACATTTAAAGGCTTAACTAGGTTAATTAGGTTAACTAGGCAGGTTAATTAGGCATGTTTTTGTATAACGATGGTTTGTTCTGTAGACTATTGTAAAAAATATATAGCTTAAAAATTTTTTTCTTTAAAATGTTTTTTAAAAACTGCTTCTATTCTAGCCGAAATAAAACAAATAAGACTTTCTCTACAAGAAAAAAACTATTTTCAGACATGCTGTGAAAATTTCCTTGCTCTGTTAAACATAATTTGGGAAATGTTTGAAAAATAAAATAAAAAATTAAAGGGGGGCTAATAATTCTGACCAACTGTATTTAGACAAGAAATGAGTGGAAATGAGTGGTCTTTGATGAACCCAAAAGAGCACATGTCACTACGCTACTTACCCGTTTGCACTGGCTGCCAGTTGCTGCTCGCATCAAATTCAAAGCTCTGATGTTTGCTCCTTGGCTTTGCTCCTTCTTATCTGCTCTCACTTCTGCAGATTTATGTGCCCCCCAGAAACTTGTGTTCTGTGAATGAACGTCGCCTCGTGGTTCCATCCCTAAGAAGGAAGAAATCACTTTCCCGAACTCTCGCATTCAATCTGCCCAGTTGGTGGAATGAACTCCCTAACTACATCAGAACGGCAGAGTCACTTGCTGTCTTCAAGAAACGATTAAAAACTCAACTATTGAGTCTCCACTTTCCTTCCTAATATGTAACTGCCTCTCTGGCTATACCACTAACTGTACTCTCTCTCTTTCTCTCAAAAAAAACAAAAACAAAACATTACTATTGCTTTGCTTCTTAGACTTTACACACCTGAAACTTGTCTATAGCACTTGTTCACTGCTGCTCTTATAGTTGTGTAAATTGCTTCCTTGTCCTCATTTGTAAGTCGCTTTGGATAAAAGCGTCTGCTAAATGTAAATGTAAATGAGACAAAGCAAAGTTTGATTATTCAATTTCGGTACCTGAATGTTGTTAGATTCCCCAGAAAATGGTAATTAAAGCGATTCAAACCTTCTTGTGAAAATGCATCGCAGTATTTATTGCGGAAAAATAAAACATCGCAATATCAGATTTTTCCAATATCGTGCAGCCCTACTACTAATGATAAATAATATTAAATAAAAAATAGTTTTTACCTTGAATAAAACAAGTATCTATTTAATCAGACTTTATCCAATCATGTTCTGTAGATAAACAAATGTCTTACATGCTTGGAACAACACAAGAGTAAATAATTACAAGTATCTCAGTCATTTAGAGCTTAAGATTGTGGTGTTTCTAGAGTAATTATAAATATAACAAATATTTGTAAATAATTTTAGAAATATTATAAAAGTTAAAATGATGTTTTAACATTTTAATGTACTAATTACAATAAGAAATGTATTGTTAAATTAATTCTGTAATACTGTAAAAAGTTTTACAGTTGAATTAATGCATTTGACTGTTCTTGTGTGTATTGTTTGATACTTGTAGAAAAATAAACATTAATATTTGTACAAAATTATAAATGTGTGGGTTTTAACGATTTAACAAACTTAATATAGGTAGAAACAGAATACATTTATGTTAGCATTACTTAAAAGCACAAGTTTCACTGAATAATAGTCAAATACTGTGTGGATTATTTGAATAAATAAGTACATTTTACATAAAAAACAGGTTTGACGAACTACAAGTTGAAAATAGATAAAACTGAGTTGATTTTACTTGAAAGTGTAAGTTGAGAGCATGCAAAGTATAATAGGACAAAACTAAAATAAAAAGAGCTTGAAAAACTCATTATACACTGCATAGTTGCCCACATTTTTTTAAGTAAACATACACAGTATTTTTCACAGTCTATTATTATGATATAGCCTTTTTTAACAGCAAGCGTGAATTTTCCAAATGTTTGATGTATACTCTCTTTTTTATAGTGCGATAATTACAAAAATTTGCTATGATGAAAACAAAAGAAAAATGAGCTGTATGTCTTTGATCTCTTGCCTCATGTCCACTTCTCAGTAAGGTTAGCTCTAGACTACAATAGCCTCTTTGTTCATTCATTTGCACACGTTTCACAGGAAGGGCCAGTTTTGGTGTCTTGAACACACATATTGAAATCTGCTTTGCAGTGGTGGAAGAGACACACAAATCAGACACTTAAATATGTATAAAGTGCTTGTTTTCAATTTCATTCATTCATTCATTCATTTTCTTTTAGGCTTAGTCCCTTTATTAATCCGGGGTCCCCACAGCGGAATGAACCGCCAACTTATCCAGCCCGTTTCACGCAGCGGATGCCCTTCCAGCCGCACTCATACACTACGGACAATTTAGCCTACCCAATTCACCTGTGAGGGAAACCAGAGCACCCGGAGGAAACCCACACGAACGCAGGGAGAACATGCAAACTCCACACAGAAACACCAACTGACCCAGCTGAGGCTCGAACCAGCGACCTTCTTGCTGTGAGGCGACAGCACTACCTACTGCGCCACTGCGTCGCCTGTTTTCAAATTATCTTCAATTTATTCAATTTATTTTTCAAATTATTCTAGTCTTTTTAATAAGCATGATGTGTACAAGATAGAGATGGTATAAAAAGTTAATTGTTTAATTGTTAATTGGAGATCCCGGAATTAGTAACATGATTTAACAAGGTAACAGACAAAATTTGGGTGTCACAGTGGCGCAGTGGGTAGCACTCACCTCACGTAGAGATCACCTCACAGCAAGAAGGTCGCTGGATATAGCCCCTGCTGGGCCAGTTGGCATTTCTGTGTGGAGTTTGCATGTTCTCCCCGTGTTCGTGTGGGTTTCCTCCGAGTGCTCCGGTTTCCCCCGTAAGTCTAAAGTCATGCACTAAAGGTGAAATGAATACGCTAAATTGGCCGTTTATGTGTGTGAAAGAGTGTGTATGGGTGTTTCCCAGTGTTGGGTTGCGGCTGGAAGGGCATCCGTTGCGTTGCAACATATGCTGAATAAGTTGGCAGTTTATTCCACTGTGGTGACCTCTGATTAATAATAAGCTGAAAAGAAAATTAATAAATAGACAAAATTCAGCACATTCACGAATGAATTACCACTATAGCGCTGATCAGGTGATAATTTTTCCAGTTCTAATAACTTTTTACCCAGCTTCATTTAGGAAATGTAGTGAAGTAAAAAGAGTACAATATTTTGATTTGAAAAGTAGCGACATAAATCTAAATGTTTCCTAAAATAAAAATATTCTGATGATGTTCAGAGACTTTAAAAATGGGCTGAAGTACATACATTATTTATGCAGTATTCCAATTTTAAGTATACGTTTGCATCTTCGGATAGCTAATGAATCATACATGCTTAAAAAAACATCAACATTAAAAAATGTTTCAGAAACTAGGAACCATTTCCTCTGCTGCTGCTTCTGCTTCTCTATATTGCTCTCATGTTCTCCACCCTGTTCATAATGCAGATGTGTTATTATCTGTGCAGTGCCTTTGAATAATGAATACAGGGATCCTTCTCCCCTCTGAAGTGGAGAGCGCTTGAGGAAGACAGAAGGAAGTCTCTATTTGTGTTTGTGTTCAAACTTAATCTGTGTCTGCAGTGGAGATCAGACTTTCAGGCCAGCTCTGCGATACCCTTGGGTGAACTTGAGATTCGTCATCGGCGCCTTATAATTTTGTTCTTGTGTATCGCATTTGCGAGTGTTGATTAGTGGGTGGACTGTTTTTATAGCTGCAAGTCTGTCATTTTAAGCATTTAGTACGTGACTACTATTATTTATTCAATTATACAGCTCTGGGAGGGACGAAATAAATTACGAGACCACTTCAAAGTTATTATTGATGATTTGCCATTAATACAGTCGAATGCAAAACTATTAGCCACACTATGAAATGTAAATTCTTTTCAAATTAAGCAAATCATGTTTAATGTAGGAAATAATTTTTCAACACATTTTTCAACATAATTTTTTTTAGCATTTTACTAAAAGCATTTCTTTGATATTAATTTGTCTATTAATGCTTCTGAAGCGGCAAACTCCATCATCCCCCACTCATTATTGGGCGTTCCGCATAGTTGTGCAATTCTGATTGGACAAAATGAAAGTGCGCTCACTCAGTTGGTTAGTAAAACTATCCCACACAGACAGCAGTCATGCATTTGTTCTGCATGAGGGAAATTAAATAATACATATATATTTTTTTATCGCAGCCTCTTGCGATTAGCTAATCACAACTTTTCAAATTGCGATTGCGATTCGATTGCAATTAATCGCACAGTCCTACTGGTAACAGTGAGAAAGCCGTTCGCACGGAGATAAGCGGTCAGCTGATAAGCGTGATAAGCAACGGTATCATCCCGTCTTGTAGCATTCATTTTAAAAACGAAATACGTTCCTCTGACTACATAATTCGCTACATAAATCTCCAGAAACGTATATAGGGCTACTTTTTTCAGAATGAGCCTATGCTGTGTTTATCTTGTCTACAGTACTTTGAGTTTGTTTAGCCTAATATAAAATCATCAACCAAAAAAATGCATGATATATTGTTTTGCTACTACTATAACAATATAAGTACTAATTAGGGCCGCACAATATATTGTTTCAGCATCAATATCGCAATGTGCGCATCGGCAATAGTCACATCGCAAGATCTACAATGTTGAGTCTGAATTATAGTTGACCAGGAGCTACAGAACACATCTGATTTGTAGAGTCACTGCTAAGTTTAGCCATAATAGAGTTAAAGACAACCCAGGCTCATTCTGAAAACGTATTGCTATATACATTTCTATATTTCTATATACATTACTATATACAAATGCATCTAAGGAGATACTTTTTTGCAGTTTTTATTGTTGCAAAATCCATCAGAGGCCGCTGTGTATGCTTTTTGAGATATCAAATTTCTTTTGTGAGTGCCATTCACACCTGCTGTTCTTGCATAAATCCACCAGAGGCTGCTGTCGACTGACTGACCCACACACCCACTTCCCTAAACCCAACTGATAGTTTTAAAAAGCAATTCAGAAAAAGAAAGACCCTTGCCTGATTTTCACCACGGATTTTATCACATTCTCTGTTTTTGTCTTACCCTGAAATCGATCATCACGGTCAACTCTTCTCTGCGTCTCAAGTCCGTCGACATACACGGTGAGCCACTGGGTATACTGGTAACAGCGGGAAAGCCGTCCATACGGAGGTAAGCCGTCAAAAGAAAAGCATGAAAAAGAACGATTGCTTATGTTAAAATGTCACACCGCTCCGTAGTGTTTGTTTTAAAGACAAAATGCAACCCTACGTACTTCTGGCTACATAATTTGCGATCTCCATAAATGTATATAGGGCTACATTTTAGAATGATGTTGAAACATAAGCAAGCTAGGTTATGTGGGAATCTTAGAATTTCACAACAGATTTGGTGCCATGAGCCAGATAGAGAAATTCACAACAATTTATAAGGCAATTCATTGGACAACAGTGGCTTGTTTTGTAGCCAATCATATATATATATATATATATATATATATATATATATATATATATATATATATAGACAATTAATAATATTGAGCATAAAATTCAAGATCTTTTAAACTAAAAGAAATAAGACTTTCTCCAGAAGGAAAACAAAAGTATAATAGGAGATACTGTGCAAATGTTCTTGCTCTGTTAAACAGCACTAGGGAAATATGTGAGAAAAATAATTAAAATATCACCGGAAGGCCAATAAATTTGCCGTAAACTCTAAAACCATTATTAGAGAGTCAAATGCTCATTTGTATTTTATTTTAAAAACTATGAATAATGTGTGTTTTGGAATTTCAAATAAGAATATTATAATGTAGAAGGCAATAGAACAGAATGTACACTATTAAACATTTCTAACTCAAATTACGTAATTTTTGCCATTAGGCATGGGTTTGAGCTAAATGTCATTACTTGTTTTATACTATTAATATTTCTCAAACAAATGTGGACAGCACATTATAAAGAGACCAGAACAAATGTTACTCTGTCAGCTGTCACAGTTGCTAGGCGACAAGATCAGTCTTCTGTTAGGCTAAACCATCCTATTTCACAACAGTGGACTTCAAAGTCCTCATCCTTCCAAGGGTGCAGCTTCTGAATTAGGATGTAGCTAATGTGTCAGTGTACATAATATACCAAAAATAACACTTTACTAAAATTATGTTTATTAGCATAAACTATGAAACCTACATTTATTACAGAACTTAAAAGAACTTCAACATACATGCAGTGCAGTTCATTGTTGTCATTTCCAAAGCAGTAGACCAATCAGAAGAACTCAGTGGCTGTTTTTAGATGCAAAGACACAACGTCTAAAAATATGACATTAAAACAAACAAGCAGAAGTAGAGCATTGAAAAAGAAAAGGGCATTCTCTGTGAATGAACCCTAAGGGGACGATCACTCCGAACGGAGTGCCATTTGTAGATTTTAGAAAAGAGCAGTGTGCTGCGCTTTTTATATTGCTAGACAACCACTGTATTAATGATCTTTGTGCTGGACCGCATGATGTTGGGTGCTTTTTCAGCACAGAGTTTACCTTTTTCCAACTTCAGGCACACAGAACACTGAAAACGCAAGGCACAGCAATAAAAACCTGAGATGTGTGGGGAACGTAAAGAGTGTGCAAAATGCTCACTGCCACTAGAAAATCACTTTGCAAAAACATGTTTGGTGTGATCGGGATCTAAGTCCTCTATTACACACCTCACACTACAGGACAATCTGATGAGATTATCTTTATAAACAGCAAGATAATCGGGCAACCCAGGCTCATTCTGAAAACGTAGTCCCGAGGACGTTTCTGGAGACCGCGAAATACGTAGCCGGAGGTACGTATGGCTGCATTTCATTTTTTTAAGCGAACGCTGCGGGCTGGTGTGACGCTGTTCCTTTCGGTGCTTGCCGGCCGGCCGCTCGTCTCCGTGTGGAGGGCTTTCCCACTGCAACCAGTTTGTTCGGTTAACTCTTCATGTTTGTCGGCGGACACGACAACGACCGGGTTCGAGTCCGGGGAAGAGCGGTTCCAGAAATCAGGTAAGAAAACAAAAACAAAATCCAAAAAATAAAGTGAACAAGTTCATCACAGGGTGAGAATGTGGTCAAAATCCAAAAACGTGGTAAAAATGAGACGAGGGCTTTTCTTTTTCTGGACGGCTTTTGTGAATTGTCGTTGGTTGGGTTTAGGGACGGAGGAGGGTGGGTCTGCTAATTGGCCGGTCGCACCGTGAATCATTCTGTCATCCAGGTGGAAGGTCGTTCGATAGCGGCCTCTCGCGTATTCGCGAAAACAAAAACTGCAAAAATACGTACCTCCTGGGACGTATTTCGCTGTCTCCAGAAACGTCCACGGGACTACGTTCTCAGAATGAGCCTGGGTTGCAATCGGGACATGTTTTGTGTTTAATTGGTTACTTTTGAGGCAAGTTGCCATGTAATAAGCAAAATAATGTACAGCTAATTGGTTATTTTCGCACAATAAAACCTCTTCCGTCTGGTATAATAGACTTATAATGTATGTATATGTATACATGCCATTCTTGAATTAGACACAGTGTCTAAAAATGTGGCACAAAGATGATGTGGGAGTAAGAATCATGCTCATCCATCAGGCATGTGCATACATTGGAAAACAATGCAAAAGTAGAGCATTCCAACTTTTGTTTTAAATGTGTTGCAAGAACCAAAATTGGTATACAAGAAAAATCACAAGGAACACATGAAATAATGTTTGTTGTATTGTCTGTAATGAAATACAAGTCAAAGTAAATTTAGAAATCCCTACTTTCTTTGCCTTTTCTATATTGTTCCAACTTTTTCTGATTTGGGATTGTATGGATGCATGACATTCTTGAAATAAAACCTTCACAAACATTAAAAATAATTAATCTCCAAGAACTTTTTCACTTTTTCAAAAGGGATTTCACGCCACAACAAATGGCCTGTCTCAATGTACACTCATATTTTGCTTTTGATAATAAGATTGCCCTTTTTGAAGACAGCCGTAAAAACTAAACTGTTTATGTACTCCTTACTCTCAAAGTACCTCTGAGCTTCTGCTGCAGCCTTTGACTCATCCATTATGTAACAGCACACTCTCTGAGTCAAAACACTTCTCCCCTGACGATTATAATAGTACAGTGAGTGTCGTCATACACCAACATGATGTGTTTAGCTAAGCACGGAACTCAATTAGCAGGCAGCTTCGTAATGCACTTCAATAGCTTTTTAAAAAATTTACAATCTGTGTTTTTTTTGGAACTGTCTGTCAATCAGTAGTCAGATTTGGATAATCTATTCACCAAAAGGCCATTAAACTTTCATAGTATTTATTCTGAATGTGATTATTTTGTGAAAAATCAACACAAAATGGTCGTCTATCAAATAAAATGCCATAAAATTCCAGACATTCGTAACAGTCTGTGGTATATTGTGGCATCTGAGAACATAATAAAGCAGTATCACACAAGCGTGCACCAGAATGAAGGAATTTTAAATCAGTATATTAAAAGGTGTGATATAAATACACCTGCAGCTCAAACAGTGTAATTACAAATGATTTATGAAGACTTGGAAGTTATTACAGTAATATGGATGCAGGAAAAGTGTGTTCAATAGTTGAGCATAGCTTACAGTGGACATTAAAGTTGTTAACATCATAAGCAAGTTAGATATACTCACCGGCCACTTTATTAGGTACACCTGTCCAACTGCTTGTTAACACAAATTTCTAATTAGTCAATCACATGGCAGCAACTCAATGCATTTAGGTATGTAGACATGATCAAGACGATCTGTTGCAGTTCAAACCGAGCATCAGAATGGTGAAGAAAGGTGATTTAAGTGACTTTGAACATGGCATGCTTGTTGGTACCAGATGGGCTGGTCTGAGTATTTCAGAAACTGCTGATCTACTGGGATTTTCACATACAACCATCTCTAGAGTTTACAGAGAATGGTCTGAAAAAGAGAAAATATCCAGTGAGCGGCAGTTCTGTGGGCAAAAATGTCTTCATGATGCCAGAAGTCAGAAAAAAATGGCCAGACTGGTTGGAGCTGATAGAAAGGCAACAGTAACTCAAATAACCACTCGTTACAATCGAGGTATGCAGAAGAGCATCTCTGAACTCACAACACGTCCAACCTTGAGGCAGATGGGCTACAGCAGCAGAAGACCACACTGGGTTCCATTCCTGTCAGCTAAGAACAGGAAACTGAGGCTACAATTTGTACAGGCTCACCGAATTTGTACAATAGAAGATTGGAAAAACATTGCCTGATCTGATGAGTCTCGATTTCTGCTGCAACATTTGGACATTGGTAGAGTCAGAACTTGCCATCAACAACATTAAAACATGGATCCATCCTGGCTTGTATCAAAAGTTCAGGCTTGTGATGGTGGTGTAATGGTGTGGGGGATATTTTCTTGGCACACTTTGGGCCCAGTAGTACCAATTGAGCATCATGTCAAAGTCACCTTAGTATTGCTGCTGACCATGTCCATCCCTTTATGACCACAGTGTACCCATCTTCTGATGGACACTTCCAGCAGAACAATGCGCCATGTCATAAAGCGCGAAACATTTCACACTTGTTTCTTGAACATGACAACGAATTCACTGTACTTAAATGGCCTCCACAGTCACCAGATCTCAATCCAATAGAGCACCTTTGGGAAGTGGTGGAACGAGAGATTCGCATCATTGATGTGCAGCCCACTAATCTGCAGCAACTGCGTGATGCTATCATGTCAATATGGAGCAAAATCAATCCAGTACATTGTTAAATCTATGCCACGTAGGATTAAGGCAGTTCTGAAGGTAAAAGGGGGTACAACCCGGAACTAGTAAAGACTGCAGCAAGTGCACATATATTCTGAATATATTTAGCTAAACTGGTATTGGGTGGGTTAAATGACCAAACCAAAGACTGACGTTTCAGCACGTACGGCACATTTTCAAAGCAGAATATTTGACTTTAGCATTGTTTTTCAGATAAACAAGAATGTTCACTTGGCATGTTTCTTAAATATCAGCAAACATATTATGGTATTTTTAAGCTTTAGAAGAGTCAAAAACTTACATACAGCACCTTTAAGTTAAACTTTGCATAACTTATATATATAAATCAGAACAACTTATTAAAATATGTTGAAGTAAATATTTTTATGACTTTTTGTCATATAAATTTTTACAGCGTAGACTAAAAGTATACTTTCAGATTTTTTTTGTTTAAAATAAAGTATGCTAATAAGACATCAATAACCTTATTTTTCATAACAGTTGAAAACAATTATTTGAAGACTAGAAATGAGTTCTAAGACTACTAAAAAAGTTGTGAAATTACTTTCAGAAAATACTATGCTATTGTATTTTCTGGCCAAAAAAAGCCATGTATTCTTGTTTTGCAGATACCGCAGTAAAGACAACAGGAAAATGGAACAATGAAGGCCTTGGGCAGTGGAAGCAATCACATACTGCAGTAGCTCACACGTCTATGAATATTAACCTTGTTTATGATGTCTGGCAGAGCATCATTCTGCACAAATTTAGAGAGAAATGAATAGGGACATCTGGACCTCACACTGAGATTGAGATGACAAATATGCAGATTAAGTCGGCGTGTCACTTCAAAGGATTGATAATTCAGCCTCACTTGAAAAACTGATTCGAGAGATTGATGGTTGTTTGGAAAAGATATGATGGATCTCTACAAATTAGGTTGCAGTGAAGATTAATTGGAAGGCAGCTTGCATGGAGATGTATTAAAAGATGGTGCTTGATTTTTACTCATCTGGTCTGTATGCATGATGATAATATTTACTGATTTTTCTTTTAATATTGTGACATTGATATTTTTATATTTAATCAATTTTATAGGGAACTGGATGGGTGGGATGCTCTGATTGTTGCTAGAGTATTGTAATTGACATGGTATGCTAGAAATACAGCTTTGATTCATAAGAATAACTAATAAAGAAAATAGCTGCAAGCAGCAATTATTGGAGCCAAGCAGCCCAGCGGCGACATCATAAACAAGCACGGCAACAAGCTACAGAGCAACTGGAAAATTCAATCATTTTTTGGCAGCATAATATAAGCCAAATTTGGTGGAAATTGGGCTAACGATCTATGGAGAGTTCAAAACAACAGATTTTCAAAGTAATTCAAGATGGTGGACAGGAAGTCATGTCAATTAGGGAATAAATTATATCAGTGTTCACATATCACTGATCCAAGGAATCTGCAAGACCAGTCTCATGACAATAGACAAAACTATTCAAACATCATTTGATAAAATTCGTATGATTTCTATTGATAGAATTTACTTTTTTGTCAATTTTACCTAGAAGGTGGTGTAGACTGATGTAGTTTGGTCAATGTCAGGTCTAGATCACACACATTAAGTTTGGTTTCAATACTTTAAACCATTGCAGTGATTCAGCCTGTATTGTCATCTGACAGCATTACATCAAGTTTGCGCATATGCTAAATGACAACAGTTTTGTCTATCGACATGAATTCAGTAACTTTTTGTCTACATGGTCTGAAGATGATCCGAGTCAGATTTCATAAAGATTGGACCTACAGTCAAGGAGGAGTTAAAAAAAAAGAATGGTTTCAACAAAATCAAATTGGCAGACAAGAAGTTTAGCAGATTATTTCATGATTGGTATCTGTGTTAGCAGCATGACCCAAGGAATAATTTGACCAATTTCAACAAAATAAGCATATGCAGTCAAAAGTTATTACCAAATTTGTACGTTTCATTAATGATGGCTAATGAATGTCTCATAACTCTTGACCTATAGGAGGCGCTGTCACCAAAGGTTTATGCTGTGGTCAGTGTGAGGAGTTATTGACAGACCTAAACGTTGTTGTCATTATTTTAAACTTTTTGAACACCTTCAGGGTACAGCCCCGAACACACATACCGAGTTCCATAACAATTCGCCAATGCGTCCGTAAAATATAGCACTATTTGACATAATTAAAAATGACTGATGGCCAAAATGGCTGACCTGGGAATATCAGACATCATTCTACTCAACATGCTCGGTTGGATGTAAAAGAGGCCAATTTTATGAACTTTGTACAAAGGATTGAGAAGTTATAAGCAAAGAAAAAAACATTTGATGTATCTCCGGACCACTAGGGGGCAGTGTGGCAGTTTGGTGTGAATACTGTACGTCAATGCGTTACGAAGATAACATCTTAAGTCAATTTTTACAAACTCTAAATTAAATTTGTTCACAAGTTAATCAAATACATTTCTTCTAATCAACTTGAATTCCATAACTTTAGGTCAGCATGGTCGGTAGATCATGTGATTCAATTTTGGTGAAAATTGGACATATGACGTAGGACGAGTTCGTTTAAACAGGTTTTACAAAAAATTCAAAACATGATGGAAAATGATGGCCTAGGGTCCTTGAGCCAAGGAATCAGAGGAGAATTTTGATTGTAGCCCATTCAGTTATAACAATAAACATGAGTAAAACTTTGGATAAGTGGTGGCGCTAGAGAGTTTGAGTTAGAGAGTCCGAATTTGTTGTGGTTAAACTATGAGTGTGCCAAAGTTTGCGCAAATGCCGCAAACGGTTCATAGGGCTGCCATAGACTCCAGAGCGGAAAAGCAAGAATTAGTGGAAGAAGAAGCCGGAACAGTAATAATAAGAACTGGAACGGATACAATAGGTGCCTACACACTTTGGTTCTTGGCCCCTAAAAACAACGTTTATTTACAACGTTTAAAAAATAAGTCTGTAAAATAACAGAAACTGTACTGGTAGTTTTTTTTACAAGGTTTTTGTAGCGTAATAAAACACCAACACCAGTATATCATATATTTTGACTATTAAAAACGTTAATAAAATTCACTTTTTCATACTTTTTTAAGGTTAAATGTTGTTGGATGAAAGATAAAGGTTCATTCATTTATTTATTTTCTTTTCAGCTTAAGTCCCTTTATTAATCTGGGTCAGCACAGCGGAATGAACCGCCAACTTATCCATCATTTGTTTTATGTAGTGGATGCCCTTCCAGTTGCAACCCATCACTGGGAAACACATACACACTTATGCACACACATACACTACGGAAAATTTAGCCTACCCAATTCACCTGTACCGCATATCTTTGGACTGTGGGGGAAACCGGAGCACCCGGAGGAAATCCACTCGAACGCAGGGAGAACATGCAAACTCCAAACAGAAACGCCATCTGACCCAGCCGAGGCTCAAACCAGCGACCTTCTTGCTGTGAGGCGACAGCACAACCTACTGCACCACTGCGTCGCCCAAGATCATAGTTTTGTAATGCAATTCAAAAGCATAAATAAACATGGAAAAATAAAAACATAATTCACAAATTATGGAAAACTGCTAATTTTATTTTTCAGTTTACAGGAATATGGAGTCTCCACCTTGCCACTAGAGGAACTCTGAAGCAGACTAAGTGCTGAAAATCTTGTCCTACAGCAAAACACTATATTAGCCCTTCATGAAAAGATAAAGACTAAGGTGTCCCACACTCTCAGAAAAAATGGTACAATGTTGTACCAAAGAAGGTACAAACCCTTGTCACTGGGGCAGTACCTTGTTATGGGACTTAATTGCACCTTAAGACAAAGAAACAAATTTGTACCATTGCAGTTTGTACCTTCAAGGACGTGATTTGTTCCATGGGAAACCAAAATGTACCTTTGGTTTTTAAAACCTGCAGATACAATATTGTACCTTCATCAAAGGTACAAATCTGATCCATAATGGTACCTCAACAGTGACAAGACACTTTGTATCTTAACAGTGTCAAAAATACTTACCAAAGATTTATTTAAAATGCCTTAAATGTTAAGTTTACAATACCTATAGTTTTGTTTTACCAGTTGTTTTGTATTATAGACCTCAATAATTAATGTTTATAAGTTTTTTTAAACAAGCTTTTAAATGATGATTCTTGTTTTAATATGGAAACTTTTCATAAAATCCCTTTGCCAATCCAGTAATATTTATTTTCATAGATATTGTAATCAAGGAGTTGATCAAGGACACTTATATACATTTTATATGAGAACAATTATGTACCTTCATTTCAATTGTACCATAAAGGTACAAAACAGAGGTATCATAAGAGATATTTCTGTACCATATAAGGTACAGTTTTTACAAAGGTACAAAACTGTTCCTTAAGGAACATTATTTGTACCACCGTGTACCTTTTTTCAGAGAGTACACAGAGATCATCATCCTGTTTCTTCAGAAGAGCCTATATTCTGCTGCTTTGTTAAGATGGACACTTTCTGTTCTCTCTTAGGTGTCTAGCAACTCACTGTGCCTCCTCCACCCTGTCTAAAAGAGTCTTCAGAAAGTCAAGAAAATCGCAAATCCTCCCTCAAAAAGTTAGCGTACTCATCCTCTTGAACAAAAACTGCTGATGTATTTTTGGGCAAAGATTTTCTGTAAAGATGTTTTGTCTTCACTCTTTACGAATGTATACAGTGGGGAAAATAAGTATTGAACATGTCATTTTCCTGGGAATAATATTGCCAAAGGAGCTGTTGACATGAAATTGAACCAAATCTGATCTTTATTTTGTGTTCTCTACTAGGTTGAAGCCAGGCGATTGGCTGGGCCATTCTACAGCTTGATTTTCTTTCTCTGAAAGCGTTTGAAAGTTTCATTGGCTGTGTTTTTTATCATTGTCCTGCTGAAATTTCCACCCTGGTTTCATCTTCATCATCCTGTTAATGTGGAAGTTGGACTGAAGCAGCTAATATTCATTTACACTGAGGAAGGACAGAGGATTGCTGAATAACTACTGAGAGATTTTAGCTGCTGTCTGGGCTTTCACTGCCTATCTACACCTTCCTTTCTTCATGTGTTCAATACTATCCCTGTGTCATTTAATTTAATTACAAACAACTTATTTTATAAACTAATCAGTTTTGTGTAATTGCTTTGGTTGTTACCAACATCTGGTGAAAATTTCAAGTCAACAGCACCTTTAGAAATATGTTTTTTGAGAAAAATGTTGACATGTTGAATACTATAGTGCTGATGTGGAGCATTTGATTTCTCTTGATTTCTATTGAGTAATCGTATACTTTAGATGCTTTTATAATTGCTTATAATTACCGGCCAAATGTATTTTCCCCTCAATTGAAGAACAAACCAAAACTTTGATTGAAATATAGCCTACCAGGGCCTTTAATATGGTGCGTTTTTGAAAGGTTAGGACCAGTTTACATTCAGCACCATTGACAAATAGTTTGGGGCTGCTAAAAATGTCACTCCACTCACACATTGGTAATCCTTCCATACCTTTTACATCATACATATTTCCTAACACACCCTCGAGTATTGTCTTTAGTCATCACTCTTTTACCAGAAACCCAGGGGCCATATGTATAAAGCTGCTCCGTGTAGAATTTTACTCTTTAGTGTGTCAAAATTCTAAGAAGGACTTCGCTTTACTTTTATTTCTAGACTTAAGATTAAGTGTGATTTATAAAGGTTCTTAAGTGTTAAGACTTGGTCTCAACTCCTACATTATTTAGGAGTGTTTGGGATGTATCTTAACCTAGTTAAGAGTAACAAGATGGCAGCAGAGAGGAGGAGACCACACACCTTTCAAGAACAAAAGAATGTTGCAATTATTTGATGACAGGGAGTTGCTAAAACGTTTGATCATGAAGGTATTCTTTTTGTAACTAATATATTCAGAAATGCAATAACTTCTCACGCACTAAAAAAACAATGCCTTAACTGCAGAAATGAAGGTAATAATGACTCTGCGTTTTCTGGCGACTGGAAAGATGCAGCAGTGCACCAGCGATGACTTAGGCCCATCACAATCCACAGTCAGCAGAGTCATAAACAGCACTATAGCAGCACTACAACACCAAACATAATAAGGGAGTTCACTGACTTTCCAAGTGACCTCCAAACTATACAGCAAAAGCAAGCGGCCTTTATTAGTATTGCAAGCTTCCCTGGAGTTGTTGGAGCTATTGATAGCACTCATGTTCGCATCATTGTTCCGACTGTAAATGAGGAGGCATATGTCAATAGAAAAGGATTTCACAGCATCAATGTTCAAGTTGTGTTTGATGCCAATTACAAGATCCTGGATCTTATGCCAAAATGGCCAGGGTCAACATATGATGCTCGGGTTCTTTCAGAGAGTGGCCTCACGGGGTTATTTGAACAAAATTATGTTCCCCCTGGATGTCATCTAGAAGAACACTTTCCTCCTTGGACCAGTTGGTTTTCTTTTTGAATAAATTTTTAAGAGTTTTAAACTTTGGTCTTTCTTTTATATACAGCTAAAAGTGCAATTTTACAATTATGTGATTTATCTGCTTAATGAGTTAAGAAGCATCACTTGTCCAAGCAACCAATCAATTTGTGCAAGATTGTGTAAAATGCATGTACTTATTTGTAATTTTTTTCACATAATGCAAAACTACTTCTTAATGATATTTTAAATTAATGAATAATTTTATTGCATTAATTCATCAGTGAATGGTGTCGTGCTGCTGTGACTTCATCCTTGCAGGCTCCTGATAGGCTGATTCAGAGGTCAAGGGCGGCCATTTTGTGTTTCAATCATTGTAGTCCTTAATTTACAACACTTAAGTCAGAATTTAAGAACCTGTCTCAAACTTTACTGGAAGTTTTTAGATTCTCTATAAAAGTCTCCTACTCTTAAAAAAGTCCTACTTCCTACTAAGAATCTTCTGATACTTAAGTAAAAGTTTAAGACTACTCTAAAGAGCATACTTAGAAGTTTTTTACATACGGCCCCAGGTCTTTTACTAAAGTCATACCGAAGACTGCCTTAATAACAGTAGGGCTATTAGTATACAAACTCTTTGCCCCTGGAAGATGTTACCTTTCTTAGCAAGGTAGAACAACACTTCTGTGTATTGTGGGATGTATATTGCCATACCTTTGAGACAAACCACATACCGGGACAAACACGCATACAAAATCATCATGTAAAATTCCTGTCCATTTCCAATATTTGAATTCTTAAATGATGCCTGCCATCATAAAATCCTCATACAAAAACTATCATCAGTAAATATTCAGGGCTTTTTATCTGAAGACTGATCACTTACATGTTCCTCTCCATCTTGCATGCGCAGCTATAGGCTTTTATTATGTTCCTCAGCAAGAATGTCAGCTTCCTCATTCTCTTCAGCTATGCAATCCTTCTGAGTAAATATGAACTGCACATTAACAACTCATGCTAGAACAACAACACTTAGCATTTAAAAAGACTGCACTCGGCAGATGCATGTGTAGTTAACTAGGCCACAATGTGTACTGACTAAAATAGTGAAAAGGACTATAGTCTATTATGAAGCACTATTAAATGACCCATTTGCCCATTCATTATTCATTTGCATTATTTAAAATATTCTGTAGGAAAATTCACTATCTTGTGTTACTTGTAGCCAGACCTTCAAGCTGATGGTTGAAGGTCTAGAAACCCTTGCTGCTTTAAAAGGCACCAATCATGCAAAATCAATCTATTGAAGCTGTTTGGACAGACGTGTGTAGTATAGGGTTTACACAGTATCATAGTGGTATAAACACATCAAGAAATTTTTTTAAAAACAATGTTCAAATGTTAAATCAGGATCCAATGCTAGCTATTTTGAGGCCAACTACATTGTGACATAGCAGTGTGGTTATCCCTGCCCACCAAATTGATTGACAAGCATGTATTATGTATTAACACATATTATCTTGTCCACAAAACAGGGTTTGCAGATAAACTGGGATTAAAGTTCTGTTCCAACTATCTGTGATTAGCTGCACATCAAGAAGGAGGTTTACAAATTTAAAACTGTAAATGTTCTCCATGTTTTAAATGAAGACAGTAAAATCGGTATGTAATTCATAACCACTGGAATCACCACAGTTGTGGTGTCACTACACAACTATAAACGAGGACGCTTCAATCACACAACAGAACTCCTGTTTATGGACGTTAAATCATGTTTATTTTGTACAGTAGCAAATAGTAGCTGTCACATTTGCAAAAACAATGCAAAGTAAATGTGTCTGTGTGTACAGCAATCTTTGTAACAGCATTTGTGCGTGGCACATTCATCATTGGAGAAAGGCTGATTAAACTCTCCAAAAACTGGCAAATAATCATTGGAAACATCCTGGTTCAATCATACTATGGTATTTATGACTTAGAAACTATGACTTAGTTTGAGTTGCTGTCTGTTGAACCAGCTCATTTACAATTAAAAGCACAGGTGCAAAATAGCTACAAGCGACTACAAAATTGACATTTTAGCAGCGTATAAGTAAATACACAAGAGAGAAGCAAATTAAAGAATTTAGCTTGTGCAAATGTCAGAAAGCCAAAGAGCAAAGTTTACACTATTCAGTCTGATATATCGACCAATGGGTTCTGAGGATTCTTGGAAATAAAATAAAAAAACAGAATTGTGAAGAGGCAACTTTTTCAAACCCAAAAGCATCGTCAAAAGAGAGCACACCCAATGAACCTACCCACCCTGTCTACAGCACTTCTGTTTACCCTCCCTCAGGGTCTGTCATGATTTTTTTTACCACTAAATGTCGGTTTGACGTGAAAAGAACACTCGCAGTCAACAGAAGTGCACTGCGGATCTCTGGAGAGAGATTTGTTGGACAGCAGCTATGTTTTCTCACTTTCTCCCATTGTTACCTTTCTGCTCTGTATGGAGAATACACTCATATTCCTTTTGAGGCTCTTTTACAGTGGCTTTAGTGAATTAAATGGTTTATTGTTTAAATATGGACATTAAATCTAGAGCAATAGTTGTCTGACAAACAGAAAACAATAAAGACCAAGCAAAGGAAAGGGTTGGCTACATGATATACAAAATAAAGATTAGCAATCTTCCATTTTGTATTTCTTTCATGCTAAAGAACCAACTTACAATTCAGAGGTTGATTCATTATTGGAGCAGCTGTGCATGTTAAGATATGTTTTGTTTCTTCTAGTTATCAGTGAAGGTAAAACTGAGTTCTGTTTTTATCTACAGTTGAAGACAATATTATTAGCCTTGCTGTTATATTAAGTCTTTTTCACAGGAGTTTTTTAAAGAGATTTTTAAACATAAGATAACTAATAACTATTTATTGTAATAACTAACTAAAATATGTTTTTGCCATGATGATAATGTTTTGCTTGTTATATTGCAAGATACTAGTATCCAGCTTTAAGTACGATTTAAAGCAGGGGTCACCAATCATGGTCCTGGAGGGCCGGTGTCCCTGCAGGGTTTAGCTCCAACTTGCCTCAACACACCTGCTTGATTGTTTCAAGAATACCTGGTAAGACCTTGATTAGCTTGTTCAGGTGTGTTTGATTAGAGTTGGAGCTAAAATCTGCAGGACACCGGCCCTCCAGGAACAAGTTTGGTGACCCCTGATTTAAAGGCTTAACTAGCTTACTTAGATAAGTCATTGTACAACAGTGGATTGTTCTGTAGCCAATCATTAAAACAAATCCTACTATTGACCTTTAGTAATTTTTTATTATTATTCCAGCCAAACTAAAAGAAATAAGACTTTCTACAGAAGAAAAATATAATAGGACATATTGTGAACACTTCAAATATTTGAAAAATAATTAGAATTTCCCAGAATAGGTAACAATGTTGTCTTCAACTCTATATTACATGAATGTCCAGCCTGATCTCACGAGAAAACATAAGTATTTTACGTTTTGTCAGTTTAGTGGCTAATTCGTACAAATTCGTAGTTCAGTCGTACAAAATTGTACGATATCAAAAAGGAGGCGTGGCATCTAACCCCACCCCTAAACCCAACAGTCATTGAGGTATGAGCAAAACGTACTAAATTATACGAATTAGATCGTACGAATTCATACAAATTAGCCACTAAATGAAAAAGTTACGAATTGCCGTGAGATTGTGTTGGTATGTCTGTTTGTCTAAAGTATAAGCCATGATTAATGCCAACCAGCTACAAGGTAAATCACAATATTACAAAGTTGTTGAAGTAAAGTAAATCTAACATCAAGACAAAGGGCCCTGTCATATACCTAGCGCAATAAGTCGCAAGACGTTTTTGGCGTGATCTGTTGCTATTTTCAGACCAATGCAAGCCTAATTTTCACGTTTTGCAACACGTTGTTTTAATAGCAAATCCAATTGCACCACTTTGTGGACTCATGGGTGTTCCGGTCTAAAAAGGAGGTGTGTGAGGTGCATTGTTGGTGCGTTGCTATTTTGATGAACTAAAATAGACCGCAACATTGACCATCTAAAAGCTGGTCTAAAGTCCAGCACAGAGCGTGTTAGTTATGTGCCTATAAAAGGTCCAAAACACATACACAGGATGTACCGCAATACCATACCTGTCATCCCTCCCGTTTTTACCGGGATTCTCCCATATTTTACAGTTCTATCCCGCTATCATCCCGTAAAGGTATTTTCCCGTATTTCTCATGTATTTCCAGTCTTTCTCTGAAGGGTGGCAAATAAACATTAAAGAGCCGATCCTCCCTATACGCAACCCATACCGCCGAACCACCAGGGGCCGCCCCTTGCTCTTAAATGTGAGCTTGTTCTGTGCTTTCGCTTTGTTTAGGCATGAAAACACTTTTAAATAAATATAAAAACGTGGCGATTCCCTTTCCTTTTCATTACAGGTACCGTCTCCCCTTCATATGCAATCCTCAAAACAGTCATATAGCGGTGCATGACTGTCAGCTGACAGCTGTTTCCCAAACGAATTCTGTGCACGCGATTTGAAGCGGAGTGAAAGTCTAAGTTTTGGGTGCGTTTGAACAGACATATAAACATAGTTAATACTAATCTAAAGATGTCGATCTTGGTGGGTTTTTTTATAAACACAACTAATTCCGTTTTATTGTTATCATTATTAGCAGTATTATAAGCATATTTATATTTGTTTTAATAAAAACAAGTTTAGACTTGTCCACCTGTGGGGTTTTGGAGATGTATGCATCCCCATATAGGGTATAAGAATAGAATGTGTATTTGGATATAACTATATGTATAATATAGTTTTTTTGACCGCACTTCTTTATTATTGTTCATTTATATATTTGCTGGAAATTAGAACTGAATTTAGAAATAGTTTTGAAACAAATCTTTGTGCTTAACAAACAAAATTAAATATGTAGGCTAATGGATGTCTTCAGTGGAGTGATTACAACACCATTTTCATACTCCACAAAGTGCCATGGAGTGACGCAGCTGACTCTTAAATAGAATGGGAGATTGTTTTAATGCGCGTTATGCTCAAAACACACCCAAAACTCATTAGGAGAATAAGCACAACCCTGTTAGACCATGTGCCAGAGCGCAGAGTGTATTCTTGCATCATAAAAATAGTAAAAGTGGATTCAAAGATGCCCTTAATGCTTTTGCACCATGCACTTTAGACTTTGCACCTAGATCGTTAAAATAGAGCCCAAATAGTTCAAGATTGTGTATTTAAAAGGCTTTGATAAAAAAAAATTTAAAAAAGAATGACAATCCTACAAAGTGTCATTTAAAGTTATCATACTATTGTATAGAAACAATGTATTTCAAGTGTGTTGTAAAATATACAAACAAATATTTACAGTAGAGCTTATGGACTGACAGTCACAGTAGACTACACTCTAAAAATTGATGTTTGCTGCTTTTCACAATTCTTGAGGTTTTTTTTTGGTGACAACTTAATTGTTTTACGTTCAATCCACTTAAATTTGTAAAAAAAAAAAAAGACTAAGTTAACTTAATTGATTTGTGTTGGGACAACATGAAGGAATTGTGTGGATCCCAGCAGTTTTTACAGTGTATTTAATTTTTTGGGATTTTAAAAGCGCGTTCGTGAATGTTGTACTATGATTAATAAATGCTGTATGGGATTGTTCATACTTTGTTAGTACATACATTAACTAACATTAAAACACAGTGTGTCAATTTAGCCACTAGAGGGCATGTTATCACAAAAAACAAATGCGTATTTGATGATGGCATGACTGAGAGTGGAATCATGGGAGTTGTCATCTTCATTACATTCTACCAGACTCCTTGCGTTCTTGGATGAGTTAGAGTAGAGGTCTGCAGGGGACTGTTTTTTCAGTTTCGCTCCTGCTGTATTTTATTCCACACCGACCACTTACACTATTTATTCACGCTTTGCTTCACTTTCCTCCTGACCGACTGTTACCGCTAAATTGAAATCTCGCTTCCATCTTACATCACAATTTTCACAATCCGCTATACTGAAAAAGAGAGCTAACAATCACAAAAATAGGTGGTACAAAAATAGTTTTTTGGTTCTCATTTTATTCACATCAAGATACTTTTAACACTTCTCAGTCAGGACAACAGGAAAACATGTTACAGAGAGAAATAAATAGCATCTTCCTTCAAGCACACCGCATCCACACTTTGCTCTGTCACTCATCAATAACCTGTTCTGTGTGAGTGCCGTTATGCACATGCTGCATGCACATACTCACACATGAAATACATGCCTAAAATCCAGTCTAAATAGTGTATAAATCCAGTTTAAAGTGCAGATATGCTTTTCTAAATGGCCGTCAGGAATGGGATAGTCTATTGTTTGACTGCCGGCTCCTATTCAAGGTGAAGGTCAAACTTAGTGTCTCCCTTTGTTTGGTTGTTAGATAAGATTTGTTGTTAGAAGTTCAAAATTACACTGACTTTCCGCCTGCTACTGCTTTTTTCTAACAATTATTAACGCAACGCAAGAAACCTGGTCATGTTCCTAAAATATTCAAAACTTTTTACACTCTAAGAAATGCTGGGTTATTTAAACCCAAATTGAATAAAAAACGGACTAACCCAAACATTGGGTTAAATTTGGTACTACTAATTTAATTCAAACAATTAACCCAGAAGTTAGTCCCTATTAAACCCAAAAATGGGTTGAAATAACCTGGCATTTTTAGTGTATTGAAAGCAGCAGAGCTTTTCTTATGCCACAGCCCTGCTTCCAATTCTTCTGCTAGTGAACACTAAATACATTTTAGGGTTGAGTTATAAAGCTTCACTGTGCGTCAAACAACATTTCAAAGCCCTTTAATGTTTCCTCTTTTTCTAAAATAATAAATTGGACAAATTCCAACAGAGTCCGTGTCGCAAGTTAAAATGGCTCTGGATTTGAACATACTTCATTATATTTGAAATAATGCATGTACATAAGTCTGCACAAATATATAATTTTGATTCAGTGAGACTTTACAGAATAGTTCACCCTGAAAATGAAAATTCTGTCATGATTTACCCACTTTTGACTAGCTCCAGACCATTTAAAACACAAAAGAATTTATAAAATGAGTTTTGGAAACCTGTAACCCACTGACTTCCATACTATTTGATTTCCTACTATGAAAGTTAATTGGTACAGGTTTCTAAACCTCATTTAGTATGTCTTATTTTGTGTTCAACAGAACTAATACACAAACAAATAAACAAACAAACAAACAAATAAATAAATAAATAAATAAACTTTCACAGAGATGGGTTGCAGATGGAAGGGCATTTGCTACGTAAAACATGTGCTGGATAAGTTGGCGGTTCATTCCGCTGTGGCGACCCCGGATTAATAAAGGGACTAAGCCGAAAAGAAAATGAATGAATGAATGAATAAATAAATAAACTCCTTTTGGGTAAACTATACTTTTAATATATTCAATTAAAACAAATAACTCAAAGCAATCAGAAAATTACAAAAATTATCAATCATAGCTAATCCATCAGAGGAAATTGTGTAATGATTATATCTTAGATTGCTTTAACTACATTTGAATAATTGGAATGGCAGATTTGGGCTTAGGTTTAGCTGCGAAATAAAGCCAACCACAGTTCCAGATGCCTGGCAGTCAGTGTACAGTGACCAGACACACCACACAGATGCTAGCAGCCCTCAGGCTCTCTCCCTTTGCTCATTGCTGTTTGTCCAGATGCTTTGTTATGAACAATATGCACAGTATCCAGTCCAGCAGTGATTTATGCCTGATGCATTATTGGAAATATGGAAGGCAACGCACACCTTAATGCACCTGTAATAGCATTCTGACTTGCACATCTTGATGTTGTTGTTGTTGTTTTTTCTCCACAAAGACATAATGGATGCTGTTTTATTTTTTATTTACAGTAAAAACATAATGGAAATATCATTTTGTTATATGTGCTTGTTTGGCCAGAGAGCTGGTTGTTTGACTCAGTTTTTTTAAAGGTTTATTTCTTTGTTTATACATCAGTGGCTGTTTTCTGATGTTAATCAGTGTTGTTATTTGTCACGGTCACCAGTGATCATAACTCCCTAGATCGCTGGTTTGCACATAAAGACTACAAATCTGCTTATAATGGACTACATATTCAGTCATGCCACACTCACACTCACACCTGCTCCAAGTCTCTACTGATTACACTTGCACCACCTGAGGATCGTCAAGGACTGATTACAAACACCATTTAAGCAGCACACACACTCATTCACATTGCCGAGTCTTGTTATCTGTAAAGTGACATTACAACGCGTTCCGTCCTTGACGATCCTCAGGTGGTGCAAGTGTAATCAGTAGAGACTTGGAGCAGGTGTGAGTGTGGCATGACTGAATATGTAGTCCATTATAAGCAGATTTGTAGTCCGTATGTGCAAACCAGCGATCTAGGGAGTTATGATCGCTGGTGACCGTGACATTATTATTCATTAAAAACCCAAACTATTAATATATTTCTTTATTAATGTCAAATAAAATGGATTATTATTAGATAAAAAATATCTTGTAGAAGATACATGGAGTTACTAAAATGAAACAAATTTAAATTATAATAAAACAAATGAAAAAAAATCAATCAACTTATGTTGTTAAAATAAAAAGTGAGAAGGGAGACTCAGTGGTTAGCACTGTCACCTGACAGCAAGTAGGTCGCTGGTTCGAGTCTTGGTTGGGTTAGTTGGCATTTCTGAGTGGAGTTTGCATGTTCTCCCCGTGTTGGCGTGTGTTTCCTCCGGGTGCTCCGGTTTCCCCCAAAGTCCAAAGACATGCAGTATAGGTGAATTGAATTAACTAAATTGGCCGTAGGGTGTATATCCATGACCCACGCCGCATGCCCTGCATGTACCTTAGAAGGTTCCATAGACTCTTAAAATAAAATGGTCTATTGTTGCACAAACGTGCGAGCATTTTAGTGACTTTCCACATGCAATTGTATGTATTGTAGACAGACAGTTAATGCTGATACTACTGTTTACAAACTACAGTGGCACCGGCAGTATTTTGGAGCGATTTGAAGCAGTATTGTGACGATAATACCAGAGTACCGGTAAACCGTGCAACCCTAATTTATACCATAGTAATCTGGTAGTGTTTGCTTTGCTTTGGCTTTTTGGGGGTTAATTATTCTCCCGATTGCAAAAGAGAAATACTGGGAAATCTCTGTAGACTGATGGCACTTCATGCCGTTCAGCTTTTGTTGTTCATGTTTTGTCATCACTTTAGATATTACGCCAGAGAATCGTTTAAATACTAGCTCTAAAGTGACGTTGATGAATTAGTAACAGCTTCTGCTGTTCTGACGTTAGCTGCAGATGTGAAGGAATGGTGGAAGAAAGTAGTTCCTCGTACAAATACTGTATACATACCAAATATACCTTGCTTTTTTTCCATCTACATGATTAGGCCGTTGAACTGTTGTATAAACGCTTTCATTATCACACTCATAGCAGTGCAATATGGCTGTATATCAGCACTGGTGGGACACTAATGCACCAATACACGCCTCCCACCAGTGCAAATATGCAGCCATATCTTACTGATACTATATATATATATATATATATATATATATATATATATATATATATATATATATATATATATATATAATAAAGGGAAATCTTAAATAAATAAATAAATAAATAAATAAATAAATTAATTAATTAATTAATTAATTAATTAATTAATTAATTAATTAATTAATTAATTAATAAAAATTAATTAATTTGAGCTAAATTGCTAAAAGGTACTAAAATAAAAAAGCAATAAATTAACTGTAAAAATAAAATAATAAATTAATATATAATAAATAAAGACAAATAAATATAGATGTCATAAATATAACAAATAACTTAAAATACATTTTAAAACATTATGTAATAGAAAAATATTTATAAAAATATTTCCATTTATTTGTTTTTTTTGTAAACTAAAATTGGGAGCACTAAAGAGACAGAGAACTAGAAAACATGAATTAAAATTCATACTTAGTCAAAATTCATACATTATAAATAAGCATCCAGTTTGCTTGTAAATTGGATCCAACCAATACATGCAAATGGCCTTTTTTTTTCATTTTTAATAAACACAGGACAAATTTCACCCTGAAATCCGGGTTTCTGCATCCCATGAATATGTATTTGCCTGCATCAGATTTATCAGTCTATATACTCTTGCTCATAAAAAAAAGATCTATTCTTTGTTTATGGTAATAAGGAACCCATTAATGGCTTTGTTGGTATATTTCTCACTTTAATTACATTATATTAATAAAGTACTCTGCATCAAGGCTATGTGGGCTGACAAGCGGCTGGCGTGGGCCAAGGGAAACAGGTCTTATTGACTGAATTAGAACAAGGATTGATGGGTTCATGCTTTCAGTGCTCAGCAGAAAAGCGTCACGATTAAATCCAGAGCTCTCGCTTTTCTCATGCGTTTATTATAAGAATCTGCTGAGCCGAGTCAATGGACTTTATTTAATGATTTAAATCTACAGAATCCTATCCACTGATCTGAGAAGACCCCTGCATCATTACAGTACATTTCTACTTGTGGGTTTTTGTGTCTGACTGCACTGTTTGTTCAAAATACTTATTTAAAATTTGCTGAAACTCATATCAGTTCTCACTGGTTGCTAAGGTGGTTGCTAGGGTATGCTAGGCAGTTGCTAGGGTGTTCTGAGGGGTTGCTAAGTGTTTGCTAAGGCGTTTTTTTTTTGTAAAAATTATAAAAATCTCCTAGTGACATTCTAAGTGGTTGCTAGGGTGTTCTAGGCAGTTGCTAGGGTGTTCTGAGTGGTTGCTAGGTGGTTGTAGGGTGTTTTGAGTGATTGCTAAGCTGTTGCTAGGCAGTTGCTAGAGTGTGTTAGGTGGTTGCTAGGGTGTTCTGAGTGGTTGCTAAGGTGTTTTCTTTTGTAAAAATTATAAAAAAAAACGTTTCAAGTGGTTGCTAGGGTGTTCTGAGGGATTGTTAGGTGGTTGCTAAGATGTTATAAAAGGGGCTACTAAGGTATTGTTAGGTGGTTGATAGGGTGTGCTAGGGGGTTGCTATGGTGTTCTGAGTGGTTGCTAGGTGATTGATAAGGAGTTTTTTTGTAAATCTTATAAAAATCTTCCACAGTGACATTCTAAGTGGTTGCTAGGGTGTTCTGAGTGGCTGCTAGGTGGTTGCTAAGGCATTGCTAGGCGGTTACTAGGGTGTTCTGAGTGGTTGCTAGGCTGTTTTGAGTGATTGCTAAGAAGTTGCTATGGTGTTCTAAATGGTTATTAAAGTGTTGTTAGGAGGTTGCTAGGGTGTTCAGAGTGGTAGCTAGGCAGTTGCTAGGGTGTTCTGAATGGTTGCTAAGACGTTGGTAGGCGGTTGCTAGAGTTTTTTTTTTTTTTGCAAAAAATATAAAAATCTCCCACAGTGACGTTCTAAGTGGTTGCTAGAGTGTTTCTAAGCAGTTCTAGGCAAAATGGTGTTTCTAGGCAATTGCTAGGGTGTTCTGAGAGGTTGCTTAGTGGTTGCTAAAGGTTTTGTTTTTTTGTAAAAAATATTTTTTTTAAATCTCCCACAGTGACAATCTAAGTGGTTGTTGGGGTGTTTATAAGCAGTTGCTAAAGTGTTCTGAGTGGTTGCTAGATCGATGCTAATGCATTGTTAGGCGGTTGCTAAGGTATTCTAAGGTGTTACAAAGGTATTGTTAGATAGTTGATAGGGTGTTCTAAATGGTTGCTAGGTGTTTGCTAAGGCATTACTAGGTGGTTGCTAGGGTGTTCTGGATGATTGCTAAGGCGTTGCTAGGCGGTTGCTAGGGTGTTCTAAGGGGTTATTAAGGTGTTGTTAGGAGGATGCTAGGGTGTTCTAGGTGGTTGATAATATGTTAATAGACAATTGCTAAAGTGTTTTTGGTGGTTGCTAAAGCGTTGTTAGGTGGTTGCTATGGTATACTAGGTAGTTACTAAGGTGTTGCAAGGTGGTTGCTAGTGTGTTTCTGAGTGGTTGCCAGGTGGTTGCTAAGATAGTTGCTAGGGTGTTCTAAGTGGTTGCTAAGGCATTGTTAGGCAACTGCTAGGGTGTTCTAAGTGGTTACTAATGTGTTGTGAAGCAGTTGCTAGAGTGTTCTAGGTGGTTGTTAAGGTGTTGCTAGGCAGTTACTAGGGTGTTCTGAATGGTCCCTTGGCGGTTGCTAAGGCATTGCTAGGTGATTGCTAGGGTGTTCTAAGTGGTTGCTAAGGTATCGCTAGGCAGTTGCTGGGGTGTTCTACGGGACTACTAAGGTGTTGTTAGGCAGTTACTAGTGTGTTCTAGGTTTTTGCTAAGGTATTGCTAGGCGGTTGCTATGGTGTTCTGGAGTGATTGCTAGGCAGTTGCTAAGGCATTGCTAGGCAGCTGCTAGGGTCTTCTAAGTGGATTCTAAGGCATATCTAGGCAGTTGCTAGGGTGTTCTAAGTGACTACTATGGTGTTGTTAGGCAGTTACTAGTGTGTTCTAGGTGGTTGCTAAGGTATTGCTAGGCGGTTGCTAGGGTGTTCTTGAGTGATTGCTAAGCAGTTGCTAAGGCATTGCTAGGCAGCTGCTAGGGTGTTCTGAGTGGTTGCTAAGGCATTGCTAGTTTGTTGCTATGGTGTGCTAAGTAGTTGCGTAGCTGTTGCTAAGCAGTTGCTATGGAGTTCTGGGTGTTTGCTAGGTGGTTGCTAGGGTGTTCTGAGTAGTTGCTAAAGCATTGCTGGGCGGTTGCTAGGCTGTTCTATTGTTAGGCGGTTGCTAGGGTGTGCTAGGGGGTTTCTAGTTGGTTAGTGCTGATATTTAATAAATTCTTGACATTGACATTTATCATTTTGCTTTTCTGTGTTGGGAATTTCATTATTGTGAGTGTGTGTAATGAGTATCTGTCTGGTGCAGCATGTTATTTTAGCTGACCTGGAATAAAACATCTCCAGATTTACTTTGAAACTAGTTTCCAGCTTGCACGTCACTGCGTTGAGAGCACTTATTAGCACCAGAACCACCTCAACTTGCTCCTACTTGCTACATTCTTTCTGTCTCTCCTTTAGCCTCACTGGTTCTTCAGGGTCCTCTGTTCTTTTATTGTTGCACTGTGGTTGACACTATTAATATGTATTATACTATGTAATAAATTAGACAATATATATATATATATATATATATATATATATATATATATATATATATATATATATATATATATATATATATATGTATATAAAATCTTAAACTGTATATATAACATGTATAAAACATCGGAAATCGTTTTGGCCTTCGGTCCACACTAAGCAAGAAGCAAGAAAAACATATTTTTAAAAACTCTCCAAAATTGATGAATTTGAAAATTTCTGTCAATGTGGACTGCAGAAACAGAGACTTCTGCAAATAAATGACACACTTTAAGTCATGTGACCATTTCAGATTAAATGGGGGAGGACAATGTACAGAAGTTGTTTCGGATGCTGACCAAATTTGACAGCATCATTGAAGATTAATGTCAGTACATGTTCCAGATTGCTTTTGTTCAGAGGAAAGACTTGTTGTATTAGCACATCTCCCAGTCTATATTCTCACTCACATTGCAACTTTATACTCTTACTGTTTGTTACTCACAACAACACCTCACTGTCTAACAAACTTGGGCAGCGTTTCACTTCTCTCTCAGACATGCGCTCACAAACTTCCCTAATCGTTTCCCCTCAGGGGAATCCCTGCCTCCAATCTAAAGTGTGTTCCACTTCATAAAGTGAAAGAAGGAAACTTTCATGGACATACCCCTGACCCATCACTTTGACCAAAGGAGCAAGACTGCATCATACTGTATGTACATTACAGCACCTATATATCCCAGAACACAATAGGGTGGGCTCTATGCACAGCTAGAGCTTTAAAGCTAATGATAAACTTCTGGTGAAAGCTTAGTGTGACTATTTTTAATTTCACAACTTTGTTTTTACAGCATCGATGTTGTAATGTAATTACAATACATTCAGTTCAATAGACTAAAGCATTCATTTAATTGTTCAGCGTGAACCGAGTTGAAAGACCGTATTAACCACTAGCGTCGTCAGTAGCAACAGGCTAGCACAGAAATTCAATTGAAAATACTGAGGTAAAATAAACTGTCATATTTTATGATATGGAATGGTGGGAAATGGAATTTAATGCAGTGCTTCTTGTCCAATCTGAGACCCACTTAATATCGTATATCTAACAGGCAGTGAAGATCGCTGATTTTTAAAGAAATCAGATCTTAAACGTGACAATTTTGTAATGGAAAGACAAGGAAGTTTGTAATGGAAGTTCACAGAAAGCCCTTGGGCTGCCTGGCTGAAAATTAAAAGTTTGTGTGCATACTGTATAGCCTATTGTGACGTCACACGGAGTATAAACAAGAATCAGAGAGTGAAACATCAGTGTGAACTGAAGGCCAAAACAGAGAGAAAAAAAAAAGCATTTTTAAATGAAAACAGTAGTGTGGAAATGGCCTCAGTCATAGGCTGTTTCTCAATATGCGTTCTCGTCTGTACTTGCGTTCTTGTGTCCTCGTGAAACGTCATCAACTGTCGCCGAAAGTACTGTTCAAATTCAAAGTTCACGGCTGTTTCTCAATATGCGTTTTTCAGCAGTCTTGCGCCCTCGTGTAACGTCATCATCAGCTGCCCAAGTTCAGTTCCAATACTCAAGACTGCAAGAACGGAGGACGCGTGAAACTTCCTGGATGTGTTCTCGATGTCGAGGACACACCGATGCAGACTTGAGCACTGATCTCGCTCTAGAAGTCTCAGAAGTCATTGCGACTGGAGGTGGGAAGCGCAGCATTTTATTTAGATTTATTATTAGTTCAGAGACAGAACTTATTTACCTCAGGACATTACCATGGACATCTTAATAAAGGAATAAACACATTAAGGGTGTTTTTTTGAAATACATATCAAAATCTGTTTTATTTATATCGTGCAACGTATATTTATAATGTTTTTATACATAGTATATATTTTGAAAAGGGGAAAAACAAAAAATCGTTGTATAAATGCTGTAATGTTTAAATTATTTTCCATTAAAACACGCGTGAAGATCACGTGACCATCAGGAAGAATGCAGCATCTCATTTCTCACAGGACGCGTTCTCTGTTCTCGCAGGCTCCCTAGTTCGTTCTTCCAAGGACACCTGGCAAGACCGGTCTTCACAAAAACACAAGTCCGTTGTCTGCGCTCTTGGAATTGCGAAACAGCCCACATCTTGCTTAGTACAGATAAAATACCCGGATGTGTACTTGCTCCGCCCCCTTTGCCAAGTATGCTTTGCGAGGTGACTTATGCGAACTTACAAAGCATATGTATCCCAGAATGCATTGCAGCGTATCCAGGGTAATTTTTTAGGTGAGAATGTAGTTGTTTTAACCAGAATCAGCAGTTTATTTATAAAGATAGCACGTCTTTGGCGATGTGCCTAAGCCTATGTGGACTCTGACCCCCAGCCTGTCAGCGGGAGCTTCGTCATCACCTCCCCCCCGAAGAGCAGCTTTACATCGGCCAGTCCATCACGAATGTACCGCTGGATCACATCTCTCCATTGTAGTTAAAACATCATGTTTAATACATCTTGTGCATATCTAACTGACAGATTTTGCTCTTATATTTCTATTATGTGTTTTCAGGTGTGTTATTTTGGCAGTGTTTTTTGTTACGTTTTATAATTGTCAGTGTTGTATGAGGTTTGTCTTTGTTTACCAAATTGCTTAACGTTAACTTTATTTCTCATTGCATACGTCTTGTACTTTATATTTGTATAATGTCCATTGTAGTTTATCAAATATGATAATCAAAGACACGAGTCTGTGTATAATAACCCATTTCACTTCACATTTACAGTGATTCATGTTTATATTTTCTTAAATCAAAAATATAGATTTGTAATATTAATATAATATTAATTATAAGGTTGTGCTTTATATAATTAAATCATTTTATTTTGAATGTACAGTAAAACCGATGAATCTGTGGTGAGGTAAGTGATGTTATAAAGTACACTGCTGTTCCATTTAAATAAGTACCCAACTTGTGTCCGAACTTTGTGTACTTGGTATTAAGAAATAGCCACAGATATTTAAAGTTAAGCTAGAGAACTATTCTCTCTTCCTGTTGGAACTGAGAATCAAACCCATGACATTTGGGTTTTAAGCACAATTCTTTAACCATTAAGCCACAACTTCCCTAAAGTTCCTGAATGTGTTGTCACAAAATATATTTGTGACATTAACAACCATGGCAAAGCTGTATGTTTGTAGCCATTTTGATTTATGTATCACAAGTAAAATAATGTCAACATAAATCTTGCATTATTTGGTAACACATTAAACATCTCCATTAGTTAACTATTGGTCCGTTCATCCAGACGAAAATGCAGTATCGAGACACTGAAATGGAAACTTTTTGAAAACTTCTCTCATGGTTTCAGAATTTTTTTTTACTGTGTTTGTAATGTCATTTTCTTTGTTTGACATCATGTGCCGCAACCTACGTTGTTTACAAGATGCACCGACATTACCAAAATACGTCTGTTAATAATTGTGCTAACTGGGTTAGCAACAGGGCTATCACAGTGGCGCAGTAGGAAGCATGATCCCCTCACTGCAAGAAGGTCTCTGGTTCGAGCCTTGGCTAGGTCAGTTGGCGTTTCTGTGTGGAGTTTGCATGTTCTCCCCGTGTTCACGTGGGTTTCCTTCGGGTGCTCCTGTTTCCCCATTTATTTTGTCATATGGGACCTTGACCTTTCATTCAACAACATTTAAAGGGCACCTATTTTACCCCCTTTTCAAGATTTAATTTTGTGTCTCCAGAATGTGCCTGTAAAGTTTCAGCTCAAAACACCCATCAGATTATTTATTATACCTTTCTGAAGTTTGTAATTTCAGCTTTGGGCATCTTGTAGTTATTTTTGTAGTTATTTCTGGACATCTTGTAGTTTTATGTTGTTGCCTGTGCCTTTAATGGTAGTTTTCCCCGCCCACAGTTTCCACTTGCCCGTCAGAGTGTGCCTCAATCTTCACCTTGGCTGCGTCAGATAAACAGCACAGTGACAGACATGAAGGAAGCAGATCTCACATAACATTTGTGAGCAATTAAGAACTATCCCTATGATTATCTGATGTATCTCTTGTGGAGTTAATGAGTCGATGAGAACGATGAGTCACACACAATGCCGTTACAAAGTTCACACACAGACACACAGCGCAGAGGTTTAACTTTGCACTGTTTTTGCACGCAAATGTGACAGGATACACGTTAATATCCACTGCTGTGTGGACATCCGTTATGTTGATGTACAAAATAAACCTGATTTAAAGTCCTCAAACTGAGATTAAAGCATCTTCTTTTATAATTGTACTGACGTGCAGCTGTAGTGATAAACACGGAAAAATCACTGTAATTCATTACAAACATGCATTGTTTTAAAAATGTTAAACTTGTAAAACTCATTTAATGAGGATTGATGATCACAGAGCGCTGAACAGATCTTTTCATCCCAGTTGCTTTGCACATGTCTTGTTGATCTGATAATAGGTGTTACTACTGAGACATGTTAATATGCGGCTGTCAATCAATTTGGTGGGCGGGTAAACCGCAGTCTTACATCACGTTATAGTGTGCCTCAAAATGGGTGGGATTTGGATCCTATTTCAACATCAGGAAATAAAAATTTAAAAAAAGAGACTTATTGTGTTTCTATCACTCCAATATGAATGTGGACACACTAAACCTACACACAGTTCTGTCCAAACGATGAATCCAAAAGATGATTTTCATCATAGGTGCCCTTTAAGTGACTGTTATTGACATTTTTAATGGTTTAAAGTGATATATTGTCTGGGTTGGTGTATATTACGCTACCAAAACTTTGTAATAAACTGCCTGTCCATTTCCTGTTATTTTAAATACATATTTCATTCATTCATTCTGTTATTCATTTATTCATTTTCTTTTCAGCTTAGTCCCCTTATTAATCTGGGGATGCCACACCGGAATTAACTGCCAAGTTATCCAGCATATGTTTTACGCAGTGGATGCCCTTCCAGCCTCAACCCATCACTGGGAAACATCCATACACACTCATTCACACATACAGACTACTGACAATTTAGCTTACCCAATTCACCTGTCCCGCATGTCTTTGGACTTGTGGGGGAAACCAGAATACCCAGAGGAAACCCACGCGAACACGGGGAGAACATGCAAACTCCACACAGAAATGCCAACTGACCATGCCAAGGCTTGAACCAGTGACCCTCTTGCTGTGGGGCGATCGTGCTACCCACTGCACCACCGTGTCGCCCTACATACTTATTTCTCCCTATATCATTTCTTATACATTATATTATTTCAAACGACTAAAATGTCAATAAAAGTTACTTTTTATAAACAGTAGAGTTCAATTTTTAACATCAAAAATTGACAAAGCAGAGATCAAGGCCCCATAATGCAATTCACAACTGTAAATAAACAGAAAACACTTGTGAATCACAAAATACAGAAACTGTTAATTAGCAGATATTTTTTTACAGCGCGGAGGAAACCCACACAGACACAGGGAGAACATGTAAACTCCATACAGAAGTCTCCTGGTCCAGTCGGGACTCAAACCAGCAACCTTCTTGCTGTAAGGCGACAGTGCTAACCACTTGACTTAATACATGCTAAGTTTATGGATGAAAGACTTTTCAGTCCTTTCAGTGTGGCCAACCAACTTTTGGGAAACTATTGAAAATGTAAACAGAGCATTTTTAGATAAAAATGGCATTTTCATATATTAGCCTGAGGTGCCCTTGAGCAAAGCACACTAAACCCAATTGCTCATTCCTCAAGTGTTTCGAAAAATTGTCTGTTCACTCCTCCGTGTGTTCAGTACACACTGCTCTTCATTTGTGTGCATTAACTTCAAGAGGTTAAATACAAAGAACAAATGCTGATATAGGAGTTGCCATACTTGTCCTTCATGTCAGCTTCATTGCATCAAAGACTTTATTTATCATAGCATTAACTTAGCTGGAACTTTGCTCTTTGTTTCTCATTCATTCAAACTAGTTCAGAACAATGCTGCAATCTGTATTTTTTCTTCTGGACCACAAAACCAGTCATAAGTGTAATTCTCTTTTTTAAAATTAGGATGTAGGCATTGTTATTTGAAAACCTCAAATCTGAGCGTTGCAAATAATAAATCTAGTAAATACTAAGCAAATGCCTTTTAAGGGGAACCTATTATGTCTTTTTAAAAGATGTCTGATTCCAACCCAGGCTCATTTTTGATACGTACCCCTGTATATATTTCTGGAGATTGCGAAATATGTGCCAGGAGGTAAGTTTTTTTATTATTTATTTATTTTTTTGCAGTTTTTGGTTTCATGAATCCACAAGAGGTTGATTCAGATTTCTCTCTCAGTGCCATTTGCGCCTGCTGTTATCACGTAAATCCACCAGAGGCCGCTGTCGGCTGACAGACTGACTGATTCACCCACCTACCCCGTTCCCTAAACCCAACCGATAGTGTTTTCAAAAGCACTGATTGACCCGATTACCCCCTTTCCTTAACCCAACCGACAGTGTTTTCAAAAGCAATCCAGTAAAAGAAAAGCCCTTGTGGCCGCCTGATTTTTACCATGTTTTTAGATCTTACCACATTCTCACCCTGTTATTTTTTGTTTATTTTATTTTTTGTTTTTTGTTTTACCTGCTTTCTGGAACCGTTTTTCACCAGACTCAAGTCTGCCGACGTACATGGTGAGCTAATGAGCAAACTGGTAACAACGGAAAATGGATTTTTTATTTCTCTTTGCTATTTAGGTTTATTAGAACCTAATTAGAATAAAAACCTAAGTATTATCTTTTGATACAATTTACTTTTAGAGAAAAATAATGTCCATATATGTGGACTTGTGGACCGAATTTACATAAAACACTTTTTCCTGATTTTTTTTTATGCATATTTAACATATAATTTTTTTTTACTTGCTTTGACTATCAGAGAGTAGGCACAAAGGACTATCAGAGAGAAGGCACAAAGGAGACGAAGAAGAGGAGAAGAGGAGAAGAAGAGAAGACGAAGGAGTGAAGGTAAGAACAACCATCCGACTTCGATACCGGCCGATGAATGGGAGAATGAGGTAGGTTTATATAGTGTCCTTTGATGAGGGGGAACAGGTGCAGAGGATTAGAAGGCTGGTGATGGTTCGCAGGATTGGAGAGAGGTGGTTTGTGAGGGAGAGCGGTGATTGGTGGAGCAGGAACGAGCCGAGGGTGTGACAGTAGGATAATGGATGTCTTCAGTGGAGTGCGTACAACACCGTTTCCTTATCCACAAAAGTAAAGGAGTAAAGTAAAGAGTAAAAGTATAGAGAAAGTAAAGAGGCCAAATGGAGGAGATTCGTTCTTTATCCTTGCGCTGCAGGTGGTCTTTTTAACTGTTTACTCGCTAGTGAAGCATTCAGTTTTTCAACTTACAAAGTCCACCATGTAAATAGCAAATGTGTGATGGGCCGACGCAACTGACTCTTAAACGGAATAGGAGATAAGACTCTAATTGGTTTAATGCACGTTATGCTCAAAACACACCCATAACTTAAGACCATGTGTAAGGGCACAGAACATATTTTTTGCACCTGGATTGTTAAAATAGAGCCCTAAGTGTTTTAAATCTGACAATTGTTGTTGTTTTTGCACTTTAGTTTGCATTACTTTAATTTCTGATTAATAAGTAAAAGACTACAAATGCGCCACAGATATTAATTAAAGTGATACACAAAAGAGCAGATGGCATTCGAAGCCTGTTATGGGACACATAACAATAGTGAATGGCCAAAAACACTGTGAAAGAGTTCATACAGAGGCCCATTGACAAAAAAGGGGCACTTAGCTATAATTGAAAACTCTTGATAGTAGACTCAATCTACAGGCAACAAAGCAACTACAGCACATTTTGCCAATTCAATTAAATGAGGTGCCATTAAGCTGTCAACAAAGCTTAGAACTCTGGTATGAACTGATCAGGTTTTGTCTTCATGCACCTATTGTAGGCTAAAATACAGTACTAGCAATGAATAGTGTTTGAACTAGACATGTAATGCATTGAAATTGCTTTACAATACATCCATTCCAATGACAACAATAACACACACAGACACACACACACACACACACACACACACACACACACAAAATACTGCTCTGTGATCTTAAACCGTTAAGGTATAAAAAAAAAATGTGACACAATGACTGTGGTTCTGTTTTGTTGAGTTCACTCTTATCCCTTTAAAAACCGCATCTGCATCTGCATCTGCATCAGCTTAAACGAAGCATTGGTTACCTGAACCTACATCCATTTAAATTTGAGCAAAAAAAGCAGGATATCATACAGTACACTCTAAAAATACCAGGTTATTTCAGCCCAATATTAGGTGTAATACACTGTAAAACCCCAAAAGTTAAGGTAACTCAAACTATTTGAGGAAACCGATTGCAACAAACAATTTAAGTTCAAAAACTAATCCTAATGAGTACTGTGAGCTTAATACATTTGAGTAAACAAAACAATTTGAGCCCAGTAAAACCCAATAAATGAAGAGAACTCAAACCAACTGAGTACTGTAAAACCCAATAAGTTAAGGCAACTCAAACCGTTTGAGGAAACCGATTGCTACAAACCATTTGAGTTAAAAAACTAATCTATATGAGTACTGTGAACTTACTCCATTTAAGTTGAAGTAATGAGGTATTTATTTAACTCATTACCTTCAACACTGGGTTCAAAACTCTTTTCAAATGAGTAGAATTAACTTTCAGTAAATTGAGTTAACTACACTCATTTCATTTGATCAAGTTTACTGTTGGGTAAACGGAAAAATACAGCCGTCTATATTACTGATATATATTTTAATATAATTATTTCATATTTCTATCATTATTATTAGTACTATTCTTTTAAACAATTGTAAAGTTGAAGTCAAAATCATTAGACCTGTGAAATTTTGTATTATTTTAAAATATTTCCCAAGTGATGTTTAACAGAGCACAAAAATTCCAACAATGTATACTGCAGGGTTCCAAACAATTAATTCATGTTGTCCCAGCACAAATTGATTAAGATTTAAATGAATTGAAAGTAAAACAATTAAGTTGTCCCCAAAATATCCGCAAAAATTGCTTCACCTAATTTTAAACAAGTAGCTTGGTACACCTCACTAGCACCGGGTTGGACCCCCTTTTGCCTTCAGACCTGTCTTAATCCTTCATGGCATAGATTCAACAAGGTACTGGGAATATTCCTCAGATATTTTGGTCCATATAGACATGATAGCATCACGCAGTTGCAGTAGATTTGTCGGCTGCACATCCATAATGCATAATGCACATCCTAAAGGTGCTCTATTGGATTGAGTCTGGTGACTGTGGAGGCCATTTGAGTACAGTGAACTCATTGTCATGTTCAAGAAACCAGTCTGAGATTATTCGGGCTTTATGACATGGTGCGTTATTCTGCTGGAAGTAGCCATCAGAAGATGGGTACACTGTGGTCATAAAGCGATGGACATGGTCAGCAACAATATTCAGGTAGGCTGTGGCGAAGACACGATGCTCAGTTGGTACTAATGGACCCAAAGTTTACACAACATTACACCACCACCACCAGCCTGAACCACTGATACAAGGCAGGATGGATCCATGCTTTCATGCTGTTGATGTCAAATTCTGACCCTACCATATTAATGTCCCAGCAGAAATCGAGACTCATCAGACCAGACTCAGACTCATCTATTGTCCAATTTTGGTGAGCCTGTGCAAATTTGTAGCTTCAGTTTTCTGTTCTTCACTGACAGGAATGTGACGTTCAGAGATGTTCTTCTGCAAACCTCGGTTGTAACGAGTGGTTATTTGAGTTACTGTTGCCTGTTGCCCTCTGGCATCAACAAGGCATTTGCGCCCACAGAACTGCCGCTCACTGGATATTTTCTGTTTTTCAAACCATTCTCTGTAAACTCTATAGATGGTTGTGCGTGAAAATCCCAGTAGATCAGCAGTTTCTGAAATACTCAGACCAGCCCGTCTGGCACCAACAACCACAGTCAAAGTCACTTAAATCACCTGTCTTCCCTATTCTGATGCTCGGTTTGAGCTGCAGCAGATTGTCGTGACCATGTCTACATGCCTAAATGCATTGAGCTGCTGCCATGTGATTGGCTGATTAGAAATTTGTATAAACAAGCAGTTGGATAGGTGTACCGAATAAAGTGACCAATGAGTGAGTGTATGTGTGTGTGTGTGTGTTCGTGTGTGTGTGTGTGTGTGTGTATGTATATATATATATATATATATATATATATATATATATATATATATATATATATATATAATTTTTTTAAGTGTATAGTTCTTATTTCTGTTAGTTTGGCTTCAATAAAAGCAGATTTTTATTTTTAAACTATTTTAAGATAATTATTAATAGACCCCTTTAAAATGTTTTTTTTTTCTCAATACTCTACCAAACAAATCACTCATTCAATCATTCATTCATTCATTTTAAAGCATACATAGCAACAATTACTTCATAATCTGGACTTTTCAAAGTAACTTCACTTACTGTATATCTCTATATCCATTTTTTTCAAGGGTGATCCAAACCATTCAAGCACTTTCGTGAAATAGCAGTCTATTTTTATCTCTATACCACAATCATTTCATTTAAAAATGATTTACTCCAGATGTCCGGAGGATTTATGACACAGACATGTTTTCAGACAAAGAAACTTGTGTCCAATAATTCCCCATGGAAAATTGCAGTCACGGCTCTATCCTGCCAAATCTTTAGAATTCTGGAGGCTCGGAGGAGTGATATAACTTGCCTTTTTTAGTCTATTTCTTGTCAGGGTCATTTCATTTTTATGCGGTCAGCCCCTTTACATCAGCCTTTCCTAGAATAGGTCCTTTTCAATAAGATGAATGCATACTCCAGTCATGAAGTGCTCTTTTGCGACTTAATCTATTTTTAAGTGATATTTGCCTGAAAGATGCTGTAGGTCAGAGGAAATCTAAATAAAACATGCTGTCAAAGGGTGTCAGCGGTCTGTTGAATGCATTCGACTCCTCACAGTTTGAGGTCATTGAACTCTGGCTGGAGTGGCTTGGTTCTACAGTACTTGCCCTTAAAAAAATCTCTTCCTTGCAAGAACTGCTTTTCGCTTATTGTTGTGAATGCTGGGTATCTGTGTGCCTCTTTAATCTGTGTCTGTGGAAAGAATGCAACACAATAGTGGTAAAACTGCAGACCTTAATTAACTTTGAATGTGGGAGGTGTTAAAACATCCTCCTACTAGATCCTTCAGTTTGGAGCAAGAGTCATTTTCAAAAGCAATTTGAGTTAAATGCTAAATAAAACTAAAATAGCGGACATTTTAATTCAAAAGATTACATCTTCGTGTTTCTTAATTAGCTCTTAAATATATACAGTACTTTCCACACAGACCGCTTTTTTCTAACATGTGTTTCTTTTAACATAGGAAATAGCGCCATCTAGTGGACACTGTAAGTGTTGTGCTTTACTTTATATACACCATAAAAAAATGCAGGGTTTCACACAATCCATTCATGCCGTCCGCCTGACCCAACACAAATCGATCAAGTTAACATTATTAATTTAAGATAATTGAATATAAAACAATTAAGTTATCTCAAAAAAATCTAAAGAATTGTGTTTCAGTTTGAAGAAGCTGCAAAAACAAAGAATTGTTTCTTTTTTGAGTGTAGGGGAGAGCGGGACAAATAGTAACACTTTTTGGTTTTGACCAAATAATGAACAAAGTAATAGGGTTAGACAAACCATTTGTCTTTTACCAACAACTCACAAGCCTCTCCTACATATGAGCACTGGCTGTATGATCGCCGGACCTATGGTTTCTGTGCAGTTTTGCCAAAAGTGCCAGGAGTAAAAATGTAACCATTTACCCCACCTGCGGGGCAAGTTGTAACAGTCCTTATAAACAGTCCTTGTAACAGTGCTTATAAAGTCAGATTTTATACAATTAATTTAAATCCAGTTTACTTTAAATAGTAGCTATATTTCCTCAGTACTTAGCTCCGTGTATTTTTTTTTCTACATAGCACAGTACGTTTATTTATTTATTTATTGGAAAAACACATTTGGATTAATTTGGATTATTATCCATAATTATACAATGCATTTATTTGTAGCATTAGCAATAAAATGTTTTTTTTTTGTCTATTAAAATTATATTCTATTAAAAAACCTTTTTAATATAAAATGTTCTCAACATTATACTCAAAATTCAAACATTTTGTTAATTTCATTTGTGTCCAATAGTGTGTGGCTTAATTGTAACACCCTGTTACAACTAACCCCGCTGTGTCGTGTTTTCCTCAAAACTGGCTAGCAGTCACTGTGTTTCTTACACCTTTCAAAATGGTTCCATCTTTTAGCCTAGAAGCTGGTGATTATAAGAATATAAGATTTTACTTACATACTTTCACATATTTTTTTAAATAAAAATATATCAACTATAATAAAAAAAACTTTTGTGCTGCAAATATGGTTTCTCCTGTATTTCTCCAAATGTCACCAAACTTTTTCAATAATTGGCAGAAAGATGTCTGCCGAAACTCTTGTGAAAACCTCGGAAGCATGCCTTGATTAACCCTGAGCAAATACCTTATAACTGTTATATTCTACCCTGTTATTAAAACTGTTATATTCTACCCTGCGTTACTATGTATCCTGTGAATTATTTTTCAGATATTTCCCAAGTTATGATTAATGTAGGGCGACACGGTAGCGCAGTAGGTAGTGCTGTCGCCTCACAGCAAGAAGGTCGCTGGTTCGCGCCTCGGCTGAGTCAGTTGGCGTTTCTGTGTGCAGTTTGCATGTTCTCCCCGCGTTTGTGCGGGTTTCCTCTGGGTGCTCCGGTTACCCCCACAGTCCAAAGACATGTGGTACAGGTGAATTAGGTAGGCTAAATTGTCCGTAGTGTATGAGTGTGTATGGATGTTTCCCAGAGATGGGTTGCAACTGGAAGGGCATCTACTGTGTAAACATATGCTGGATAAGTTGGCGGTTCATTCTGCTGTGGTGACCCCAGATTAATAAAGGGACTAAGCTGAAAGGAAAATGAATGAATGATTAATGTAAAGAAGACTATTTCCACATTTTAAAGATAATAGTTTTAACTAGAAAGGTAAAGTCCATAGGCTTGAGAAAGCCTTGTTTGAAAGTTTGAAGTAGTTTTAAAGTTTAAATACCTGAAGTAATTTTTAAGAAGTTTGAAACAGTTACTGTGCGTTCACACCGAAGGGGGTGAGAGCATCAAAGGTTGCTCTGGCGACAACGCTGTCTGTCTTCAGCTCCAGTGGTGAGAGCGTCAAAATTCGCTACTTTGATCTCGTATTTAAAGGGGCCATTGCAGCATATCATATCAGTTACATTCCTGCATAAAACATGCTTTCAAGCGTAAAAATGTTGCACTTTTTTATCAAATTCATTTAACAATGGAAGATCAAGTTGCATGTGGTGTGGCTTTGCTCCACTTGATTATCCAATTTGTCCACATGTCTGAAATATTCTGAAGCTTATTTATTTCACCTTGCACACTGCTCTGTCTCACCTGGAAAACAAAAACACATATGTGAGATTGTTGTTTGTGGACTACAGCTCAGCATTCAACACCATAGCGCCTGCCAAGCTGGTGGTGAAGCTCCAGGCTTTGGGTCTACACAGCTCTCTTTGCAACTGAACTGGACTTCTTGTCAAGCAGACGCCAGGTGGTCAGAATGAACAACATTACCTCATCCACACTGATCCTCAACACTGGTGCTCCACAGGGCTGTGTTCTCAGCCCACTCCTGTACTCCCTGTACCCACATGACTGTACAGTCAAACACAGCTCCAAAGTCATCGTTAAACTTGCCAATGACACAATGGTGGTGGGCCTAATCACCGATAATGATGAGACGGTCTACAGAGAGGAGGTGTACACTCTGACGCAGTGGTGTCAGGAAAACCACCTCTCACTCAACATCAGCAAAACCAAGGTGCTGGTGGTGGATTTCAGGAGAGAGAAGAGAGAACACACCCCTATCACCATCAACGGGACACCAGTGGAGAGAGTCCACATCGCTGAGGATTTGACATGGACTGCTCACACAGACGCAGTGCTGAGGAAGGCACAACAACCATCTTAGGAGGTTTGGAATGAGCCCCCACATCCTCCGCTCATTCTACACCTGCACTGTGGAGAGCATCCTGTCTGGCTGTATCACCACCTGGTGTGGAAACAGCACCAGCAGCAAGGCCTACATAGGATTGCGCGAACTGCTGGAAGCGTAGTAGGAGGTGAGCTTCCCTCCCTCCAGGACATCTACACCAGGCGGTGCACGAGGAAAGCCAATAGAATCATCAGCGACTCCAGCCACCCAAGCCATAGACTTTTCTCTCTGCTACCCTCAGGCAGACGGTTCCGCAGCATCCGGTCACGCACCAGACGACTGAAGGAAAGCTTCTTCCCTCAGACTATCAGGCTATCACCCCACACAAACTCTTCCATACCCCTCACTGCAGACCATCAATATGTAGCATGCACTGCACTTTAACCAATCCATTCTTAAAACAATACTACATACAACTCTGTGTACACCTATTCATTGTACATATTGCTGGCAACACTGTCAATATTAAATTGTCCTGTTTTTTTGGGAGTATGCTGTTGTATGTCGTTGTATTTGCACTGTCTGTATTTTGCACTGTCTGTATTTTGCAGTGTCGTTGTATTTGCACTGTCTGGAGCCAGCACCTAAGCTTTTCACTCATCACACCACACGTGCTGCTGATGATGTGACAATAAAAGTGATTTGATTTGATTTGGGAGGACACGGTACTTAGTCGACTATAATAGGTTTGGTCCAGAGGAGCGCACCTGGGTCTCAGCTAAAGACACTTGGACCCTTCCCTCATCAAAGAATTCCACCAGGCACAGAGGGAGCACCAAGGGAACGTCAGGAGATGCTCTTAAAGGAGGGGCTACTGTAATATCTCAGCACCTTAGGAGGATGCCCTGGTGGCCTCCTCCAAGCCACCAGGGGGCGCAGCGATAAGGAACTAAATAAACTCAGGGATTTAAATACAAGGTGATTGATTCAAGAAACTGAATAAACTGATTACATACGGGGAGAGACACAGGTGAAACTCATGAAACAAACGACAGGCGGGAAAATTGAACAACTGAATCACATGACTAAAATATAAGCACATGGAACACAACAACACAGAACCTGACACCTAAATCAAAAAGTTACAAATTGCCAAGAGATAGTGTTGGTGTTCTACATTATTCTCCTGCCTGAATTGCTGGAATGTTTAATGTGGCTTTTTATTGTCTTTTCTTCATCTGTGATAAACTGCTTCGACATAATATGATGTTTTATTAACGACGTTCGGGAGGAGCACGAGCAGATAATCAAACAAATTGGCACACTGTTTTGCTAATCATCTTTATCAGCGCAGCGCATGTTCACAATAATTAATAACAGAAGTAAAATTTTTGGGTGAACTAACCCTTTTAAGTAGTTTGCAGAATTTCAGTTCTTAAGATCTGAGAAATTGAGAACTCCACACACATTTTTTTGAATGATATAGTATCTAACAGTTTCCACAAAAATATTAGTAAGCATATTAGTATGTAAAACAATTAATGATAACAGAACTGTTTCTTTAGCATATCGGCATATCTGGAGAACTAAATCATCATATACTGATGACGTCAGAATTATTAGCCCTTCAGAATTTTTAGCCCCTTATATATTTTTTCTCGAAATTCAATGGAAAAAAAGATTTTTCAACACATTTCTAAACATAGTAGTTTCAATAATTAATTTCTAATAACTGATTTCTTTTATCTTTGCCATGATGACAGTACATAACATTTTAATAGATATTTTTTTTAAGATATTAGCTTTGAAGTGACATTTAAAGACTAAATTAGGGTAATTAGTTAGGGTAGTCAGAAGTAAGGAGATCCACAAATTAGTATTTTTTTGTCATTATTATGATTTTTTACAACAATCAAGCATATGTTTTAATATATTCATAACCGCGTTCGTGTTTTACCATCATACTTTTAAAAATAACCGCTAAAATAAAACCGCAAACCGCAAAATTTCATGATCTAATCCCTAATAATAACTCCTGTATAGCAGTCCCACAACATTCTGACACTCGATGATACTGGAATACCCCGTCAGAAAAGTCTAGTGGCTGTGAATGAGCTTTTTACACTGTCTGCTATGTTAATGTTGTGTTTAGTGTGTTTACACAGATGAATTTAGCCACTGTGGAAATGCACAGTATAGTTACGATCTTATTGCCACATTAGATCGTTATGTCAACATGATATATGCCTCCAGTGATTTGCTGAAGATAAATACCAAAAAATAACACAACTGGAATAACTACAGCAGTCGCGATCGTCTGATCTCATATGAAGCAAGAGATCCCATGACATATGATGACGTGTGCAGGTGCTGTAGTGCTTTCCAAATTCTTAGGACTAAATTTTGAAGCCCTTCCCCTTAACCCTCGTTTTTAAGGGCCAAGGGGAAAGGGTAGGGGTACAAAAATAGAATTGGGATTGGGCCTAAAAGATCTTCATGCTGTCACACCAAAACGGCTTCGTACAGTCAAATGCATCTCTTGATAAAATCTAACTATGCCGGATCATAAAGGTAGCGTAGACTCCACTTAATCTACTGGATACAATGAATTCGGAAAACTCCAGAATCAATCAAAAAGGTTAACATTTATTTTCCAGATAAAAGTGTATCATTCCAGAATCAAACAATAAAAGCCAATTCGTAAGTAAATGCACAACATCAATGACTCAAAGATAAATCTGAGAGTATAGATGGAAATCCAAGTTATACATAGTGTTGAACTTGAGAGCTCTTCACTACGGGCCGGTCTGGATACAGGCTTGCGGCCCCTAGACATTTCATCCTTCTCTTTATATACCCTACGAAAGCAGTGAATGGTTATTTGCCAAAGTTGACCGGTGACTTAAAGATTTACTCATCTGTTGGGATTTAATCAAAATTTATCAAAGATAGTGAAAAAAACCTTGTTACTAATCACACCTGAGTATTTATCAATACCAGAGGAGAAGGAGAGTTCAGGGAAGAGGGCAAGAGTGTTTCAAAGTCTATCCTGGACCCTTTTCTCCAGATTCCAGAGTTGTTCTTGTTTTATTACAGGGCACATTTTAATTCTGAGTAAAATCCATCCCTACAACCCTCACCGCAGCTGTTGTCACATTGCAGGAAAGTGTCTGAAATCTTCTGACACTGCCAGAACTTCATCGGAGAAAAAATCTGATCGCAATGGGCATTAAGCAGCTCTAAGTGAACATGTCAAACCAACGATCACAGATTTTAGCCTATAGGATTTCAGGAATCTTTTAGGATTTCCCTAAATTTGTCTCAGATGACAAAATTGTGGGTGAATTCTCACAGGGTGAGCAGGGCTTTACCCGCTTTCTGGAACTGTTCTTCACCGGACTTAAACCCTGTTGTCTCAAGTACGCTGACAGAAATGGCGAGCTATTGGACAAATTGGTAACAGCGGGAAAGCCATCCACATGGAGGTAAGCGGTCAGCTGGTAGGCGAGAAAAGGAACGGCGTCATACCGCCCCATAACAGTTGTTCTAAAAATGAAATGCAGCCATACGTACTTCTGGCTACACAATGTGCGATCTCCAGAAATGTATATAGGGCTATGTTGTTAGAATGTAGACAATAAAAAAAAAATGCTTAAGGGGGCTAATAATTTTGACCTTAAATTGGTTTAAAAAAATTTTAAACTGCGTTTAGTCCAGCTGAAATAAAACAAATAAGACTTTCTCCAGAAGAAAAAATATTATCATAAATACTGTGAAAAATTCCTTGCTCTGTTAAACATTATTTGGGAAATATTTGACAAAGAAAAAAATATCACAGGAGGGCCAATAATTTTGACTTCAACTGTATGTGTCTTTGGTTTTTGACTTCAAATAGCCTTAAAGGCAAAAGTCTGTTGAGATGCAGATGGTCTACAAATAAAACACAAGGGATCAGCTACTCAACAGTCAAAGTCATCCAGGATAATGAGTTGGAGCTTTGTGAGTGTGTATGTGTGTGTGAGGTGACTGTGTGTGTATGTCCTAGTTGTTCATATGAGTGGTTTGTCTTGTCTGTCGACTAATTATCTCTGTTCGCTGGTGGTGAATGAAATTTGACTGCAGACGGCATGGATCTTCTCCCTCCTCTGGCTGTCTTAATGGACCCGGTAATGGGATGATATTCTTATCACTCTTGTCTCTGCTCATCTGGAACATCAGGCTAATGACACTGATTGGGTCGTGGCCATAGAGACTCAGCAAATGGCCTCGAGAACTTAGTTAGAGCTCAGTCAGAGATAATATCCTTTAAGATTACTGTGTGAAGTTGTAAATGGTGGGATTTGAAAGCAGGGGTATCTTCAGCAGTTTTTCTCAATTTTTTCCTAAATGATGTTTAACAGAGCAAGGAATTTTTCACATTATTTCCTATAATATTTTTCCTCTGGAGAAAGTCTTATTTGTTTTATTTTGGCTAGAATAAAAGCAGTTTTTATTTTTTTTAAAACCATTTTAAAGTCAATATCATTATTACCCTTAAGCATTTTTTTCAACTGTCTACAGAACAAACCATCATTATAAAATGGTTTGCTTAAATATCCTTGCCTAATTACCCCAATTAACTTACTTAAGCCTACTTGGGCTATGTGCTGAGCCCCTTCCTCTACTCCCTTTTTACCCATGACTGCAGGCCCATGAATGGATCCAACACCATCATCAAATTTGCAGATGACACCACAGTGATTGGTCTAATCAGCAACAATGAGTGTTAGAATGCCTACAGGGAGGAGATACAGCATCTGGCCACTTGGTGCACAGACAATAATCTGATCTGACCAAGGAGCTCATTGTGGTCTTCAGGAAGAGAAGAGTACACTTACATGATCCAATTCACATCAATGGGATGGCCGTTGAGCCTGTCTCATCCTCAAAAGACCTGTCCTGGACCATCAACACCTCTAGCCAGGTCAAGAAGGCTCACCAGCGCCTCTTTTTCTTAGGACAACTTAAGAAGAACCAGCTGTCCTCAGCCGTCATGGTGAACTTATATCGCTTTGCAATAGAGAGAATCCTGACCAACTGCGTCATGGTCTGGTATAGAAGTTGCTCTGTTGCTGAGAGTAAGGCACTGCAGCGGGTGGTGAAAACTACCCAATGCATCACAGGGACCCAACTTTATAACTTAAAAAATTGAAGTCAGATTTTTTTTTACACATTTCTAAATGTAATAGTTTTAATAACTCATTTCTAATAACTGATTTATTTTATCTTTGCCATGATGACAGTTCATACTATTTTACTAGATATTTTTCAAGACACTTCGATACAGAATTAAAATGGTTTTAAAAATAAAAAAATAAAACAAATAAGACTTTCTCCAGAAGAAAATAAATTATAATAATAATAAATAAAATAAATAAATAAATAAAATAAAAATAAAACAATCTGTCAAATAAATAAAATTAATATTATCAGACATACTGTGAAAATTTCCTTGCTCTGCTAAACATCATTTGGGAGAAATTTAAAAAAAGAAAAAAAAAAAAAAAAAAATATATATATATATATATATATATATATATATATATATCAAAGGTGGGCTAATAATTCTGACTTCAACTCTATATGCTGCACTTGCTGCTATTGCACTCCTGGTTAGACCTAAACTGCAGTTCATTGCCTTGTACTTGAACATGTGTAATGGCAATAAAGTTGAATCTAATTTAATCTAAACTTAACCATTTAAATGTCACTTTAAGCTGAATTCTAGTATCTTAAGAAAGATCTAGTAAAATATGTACTGTCATCATGGCAAAGATAAAATAAATTAGTTATTAGAAATGGGTTTTTAAAACTATTATGTTTAGAAATGTGTTGAATAAATCTTCTTACAGATAAACAAAAATTAGGGGGAAATATATACAGGGGGCTAATAATACAAGAGGGCTTAAACCTCTGACTTCAACTGTGTATAATTTGAGAAAAATAATTAGGATGTTAAATGCAAAGATAAATTAAGATCATTTATTAATTAAGAACATTAACTTGCCAGTTGATTCCATGGATATGTTAAAATTTGTGTATGGTATAAAAAATAGGGGTGGCGCAGTAGGTAGCGCTGTCGCCTCACGCAAGAAGATTGCTGGTTTGAGCCTCGGCTGAGTCAGTTGGCATTTCTGTGTGGAGTTTGCATGTTCTCCCTGTTTGCATGTTCTCCCTGCTTGGGTTTGCTCCAGGTGCTCCGGTTTCCCCCACAAGTCGAAAGACATGCGCTATATTGTTATATTGCTATATTGTTATTATCATTATTAGTATTATTATTATTTTGAGGGATTTGAGTCTTGCAACAGATGTCTTAGTTACACGTAATAATAATAATAATAATAATATATATATTTTTTTTATATTATTGTTATTACTATTATTATTTAATATTATTAATACTATTTAATATTATTGTTATTTAGGGTCCTGCAACTGGTGTCTTAGTTATAAATAATAATAATAATAATAATAATAATAATAATAATAATAATAATAATAATTATTATTATTATTATTATTATTAATATTTGTTATTACTGTTATTATTTTATTATTATTATTATGATTAGTAGTAGTAGTAGTAATGATATTATTATTTAGAAAGATCTGTGTCTTGCAACCTGTGTCACAGTTATAAATAATAATAATAATAATAATTATTATTATTATTATTATTATTATTATTATTATTAGTAGTAGTAGTAGTAGTAGTAGTAGTAGTAGTAGTAGAATTTAGAAAGATCTGAGTCTTACAACTGGTGTCACAGTTATAAATGATATTAATTATTATTATTTTATTATTATTATTATTATTATTATTAGTAGTAGTAGTAGTAGTAGTAGCATTTAGAAAGATCTGAGTCTTGCAACTGGTGTCACAGTTATAAATAATATTAATTATTATTATTTTATTTTTATTATTATTATTTAGAAAGATTTGAGTGAGATTTGCAACAGATGTCTTAGTTATAAATTATCATCATCATCATCATCATCATATACATACATACATACATACATACATACATACATACATACAAACATACATACATACATACATACATACATACATACATACATACATACATAAATTCTGCAAAAAGATTGAACACAAAATTATCATTTAATTAAATCAATTTAAATCGTTTGGTTTTTAAGGACCCCCATGTAACGTCAACTTATTGGTAAAATGAAGTCGTACCACCAGATGTCGCCAGAGTATTATTATCATTAGTTTGTGATGAAAAGCGATTCGTGGGTTTAGCTTTATCTCATGTTTTCATATCATAATTTCCAGACGACAGAATGATTATTTAAGGCGGTTTACCTCAATCAGAATTACACTTTAATCAAGGCTCACATGAGATTATCCAGAAACACATTTTGTATTTTTTTATTTATTTATCAAGAGTCCACGCATGAATAGTGAAATAAATGCAAAATAGGATAAAATATTAATAAGTTGTGTAACTTGCTTGATTTCTTCGTGTGGACACGATGGTAAATGCACCAGTCCCTCACAGAAACTCAAAATTTCCGAATGGGGAAAGCGACAGGCTGACAGGAGTGCAATTTCGTGTAACTTCAACCTAAACTGTGAGAATATGTGAGTTCAGCTCAATGGATACTCACTGATTTTTTTCATTCACCTACAAAGAGTGGTCAGAAGCAGCAGCTCTACTCGATGAAACAATCTCAATTTATGCCTTCTTCAGCTTTTGTCCTGTTGGCTACTGCACCTTTAGGATGCACGTACTTCACGAGGACACGAGCAGAGACGCTCTAGGGATCGGGGGTGGAGTTACAACACAGATCACCTAGTAACCAGTAACGTAAACTGACCAGAAGGGTCGTAAATACGAAACCCGATCCGCGAAGTCGGGTCTTTTGTGCAGCTGCTTCAACGCTCGCAGACTGAACTTGTCTCGAAATTGAGAAGAAAACACTTGCGAATTTTTTAAGGAAGTAAGAAAAAGGAATAGGAGTGTGCACGGACAACGCGGGGGGAAGCACCGAGGCGCGCGACTCGTAATAAAAGACAGGAGTTCATAAATAGACAACCAAAGCTTCCTCGAGCGAGCGGAATAACCCACTTGGTTCACTCGTTTTTATTTGGTAGGTTGTGGAATATTGCATGCATTCATTTCATGTGCTCCAATTCACATTTCATGTATTTTCTAATTTGAATGAACTTCTATAAACTTCTGAATTGAGTAACTTTGGTTGGGGTTTGTTCGCTTGTCAGCGAAACTTTTCCATTTTGCAATTTGTATCTGCTCAGCCATGTTAATTAGTATTATTAGGGTTATTATTAGCATTTAGCTATGACGTATTGTTCCTGTTGATATACAGCGGTGCTTATAAACAATAAACACACGTCGCTTCGTGATAATGTATCACACACGTTTATCATTCAACCTAACATTAATATCGTAACTGCGCTAACAAAGTCAGTCGAAGTTACTGTGTGTGCTGGTTAATCGTTTAGACATTTCTAAACTGTCTTCGTATTTTAAATCTGCTGTTCTGCTAGTCATCTTGTCCACAGTGTGTCTTTAACTATAGAGTTCACACAATTGAAGCGTGCGCGTCCCTTATTGACGTGGCGAGTTAATCATCTGTAAGAGTTTGAGCGGTCATCCGGTGATAACTTTGAGTTTAAAACACAAGCCATTACAGCATTACGTTTTTGTGGATATAATTATTGTTGTATGTGGTAAGAAATAAACTTAAGCAAGTTTAAGTTGTTTTTGTTTACGTTCTGCAGGCTTTTACATTGAGTATCATGGAAATGTTTACAAAGTATAAACATTTACAGCACACAACTAACGAAAGATACTCGTGTGGGGAAAATGGAACTTTTTGACGTAGAAAACTAAAACCAAAACGTTTCTCAGAGTTGTTTGTGAACTGAAAATAAGATGAATGAAAACCTAAAATTACGTTTGAAGTATTTTATTTGTTAAAACAAAACGGAAATGGGTGTGTGTGTGTTCATTTCAAATCTGTACTTTTCCCTCTAAGGAATACAGAAAGAAGTATTCTATCTATCTATCTATCTATCTATCTATCTATCTATCTATCTATCTATCTATCTATCTATCTATTATGACTAGGAATACAGCGGATGACTCGAATGCGCTGCCATCATGATGATTTTCATGTGTTGTTTTTCCCTTTTTGACATATAGTCCCTTAACCCCATCTATTTTCACTTCATGAAGGTGAGAAGTATTACTATTTGTCAAAATGTCTTGACAGAAATTGTATGGCAAGCGAGATTGGAACGACATGAGCCTTTGTAAATGTAATTTCTGGGTGACCTATCCCTTTAAGGGTAGTTCATGTAGGTCACCCATTTGCTTTCACCCAGCACAGCCATCAATCATATAAAAGTGTGAAGTGCAGAGCTGACTTCTGCCCCCCTGACATTTCCGCTTGGTTCCTGTTCTGTGTGGCTTTCTTACATGCAGAGCAAAGATAATTTCTATCTTTTTTTTTTTTTAATCTGTTTGGTTTGGACTGTTGTACTCGCAGCACAAGAGCTCAGCCACGTTGTGTGATCAAACATTATTGACGCTTGCAGTCAATAACTGTGACGGCTGTGGTTTTTCACTTTCAATACCACAGAGTGGTGCAACTTAAAACCGCATGCAACACCGTGAACAACTCAGCACAAATAGTTTAAGCGTTTATAGAGAAGTAAGAAGGCTGTTCGTTTGAGGCCAGTCACACTTAGGGATTTTATTTTCAATTTGAGGTTATGCTGGGGCACTTTTAGATTTTTAATTATTCAGTGTTGATTTTTTTTTAAGCAGTTTGAGCATGTGTGAACCTACTGAGATCCTTTGGAGACGTTTTAGTAAATAGTTTGTCTTCCTGGCTCTTCATGCGAGTTCTGCAATTGGAAATTTGTCAGAATTTGTAGAGAGAGATGAGGAAGTTTTACATCGTGTGAAAGGGCTCATTGGCATTCTCAAATGTTCTCATTGTTCCAATTCATTTGTGAGGGTAAATGTTGAACATTTTAACTAGACTCTGGATTCGTTTTGCGGTTTTTGGAGCCCAGGTTTGTTCTTTGAATCTAGTGTTGATGAATCATCTTGAAAGCCGTCACCATCTGCCAGACATTTTCCAGGTTTGTTTACCCTTCCTCATCCGCTCTGAAGAAGTTTTGCGCTCAGTTTGAAGAAAGTCTGAGAAGTTGTAAGGTGCGATAGCTTGGTGTCTTTTTCTGTATGGAAAACATGTCCGGCGTGAAGGCTGTATAGTTATCTGAGCTCTCTCTCCATGATGAGGTGTGGTTTTTATTGGACACCCCCCCCCCCCTCTCCGCTCGTAAAGTGCTAAGGGAGAGGCAGAAAATGAGTACAGCTTTACTCACATGAGCCGCAATAGAACCCCCTTGAAAAATCCATAAGCATGCATACTTCGTCTTTCTTCAATTTTCATGCTGTTATTTGATTAAATAATCATGAAAACATTCAGATATTGACTTCCTCTACACTGTAAAATATTTAATGGCAAAAAGTCGAGAACACAAATAATTTTATGTTGCTTTAAATTATTTAAAAAAGTTAACCAGGTTTTAACTACACTAAAAACTGCTGTTCCAACACAAATCGATTAAGTTAACTTAATAATCTTTTTGCAAATTTAAGTAGATTGAGCATAAAACAATTAAGTTGTCCCCCAAAAAAACTTAAGCATTGTGTTGTTTCAACTCATTTTAAATAAGTAGTTTGAACAAGCAGCAAAAGTCATTTTTGAGTGTACGCTTTTTAAGTTATACCAAGTTTTAGGGCTGCACAATATATTGCTTCAGCATCGATATCATTCGAAAGTCACATCGCAGGATATGCAATGTTGAGTCTGTATTAGAATTTAGCATTTGCATGTGTTTATAAGGCCTATGCCTGAATTTTAATTAATAGGGTATATGCAGAAGTATGCAGGACTTTTAATTTTGCAGTAACCTGAGTCATGCACTTCCGGTGAACTGTGCGCTAGGGCTGGGCCGATAAATGAGATTTTTTCAAATCGCGATAATTTATGTCAAGAACAATTATAAGCACTGCACTTTTTTACTCTATATTGATCTAAATGCCTATCACACAGCAAATATATCCAACAATGGCAATCGAAAAAGTGTATTGATATTACAGATGTACTGAATTTTCGGCCAAAAATATGTTATGCCATTTAATGAACCCTCTCATTTTTGTGGCTTCGGTCATTGTTGGTGTACTCTTTAAATTTGGAAGTATTAACTTATATTGAAATATATATCGTTATCGTTCAATATGGAAAATAAAATATCGAGATTGCATTTTTGCCATATCGCCCATAGGCATAGTACGATAACCGTTTTCGAGGTATACCGCAGTTTGGAAAAGTCAAGGTTTCAAAACCGTCAGAATTTTCTCTAATACCATTCATAAGGTATGTGTAAGATTTTTTTTAATCTTCTTTTTCTTTTGCTTTTTAGGACAACAGTATCTCCAGCAAAAAAAGATTTCCAAATATGCTGTTTTAAATTATTTAAAAAAAATCAGTTTTTGAAACTAATGAAGACAGCAGAATTCAATGATTTATTTGAATTTTTCAGCCTGACATGTTTACTGCTCCAAAATATTTTAAATGTTTCTGAAAATAAAGTATATTGCTTTCAAAAGGGAAAAAAAGTTTTTGCTTTTCACCCAGACATTTAAAAAGAATATATTTTAGAGCAGTAATCACAATACCGTAATTAAAAAAAAAAAGTTATTATTTTTTTATACAAGGTGATCATACATCACAATCTGATACTGGCCTATGCCTAGCATTGGTTCACCAGAGCAAAAACCACACTCTCTGTTCCATCACTGATTATTTTACTGCAGTGTTGAATGCTTCCCTCCTGATCGGTTTATTATTACTTTATAGTGACCATCCTCTTTCCCCACCACTTTTCAAAGCAAGTTGCGGCACTGCGGCCTCTTTTTAAGGTATCCTCAAACTTTTGATGTTCGTGGTCTAGCTTTCTGCAATACATTTTCTATGTGAATTTGTCCTGAAGCAACAGGTGCAATTATTAAAATCCTAAAAAAAATTATGCATTTCAAACATGTTGGCATCTTTTCGTATTCGACATAACTGATGACGCCAACACGTAACTGCAGCTTGATATCGTGATATAGATATTTGACTGTTGGATTGTGTCTCACTGTTTTTATTGTTTATTAGGATTTGAAATTATTACTCTATGTATGATGTTATACAGTTATTTTCCCTTTAAGTAATAAAAAAGAAAATCCGCTCATCGGTATTGTGTTGATACAGTATGTACAGTTATGTCATGATACTATTCCATATCATCACTGTTAACTTTGTGTTTCCCCTCACCCATCTACTATTGTTTTATCAGTTGATTGATATGTACTAACTAGCTGTATTGACCTTATTCTTCAATGCGGAAGTGTGCGCGTTTTTGCGATTGTTTTAGAACTTCCGATTCAGTTGCCTATGGGAGAAATGACTAGGAATAATAAATGGCAAAAAAAGGTCAAACTACTTACTCTACAAACAAGTGTTTGCATTAGAATACAGACAAAGTAGAATAATATAATAAGAAAATATCAGTTTGCAACACCAAGCAGCTAAACGAGCTGTTTTTAACGTTTAAAAATGAATGGAAGTGAATGAGACCGGAAGTTTCGAGCCAAAATGATTCAAATGGCTGCGCCCACTCGTCCGCGGAGAATAAGGTGAATATTACATATAACAACCACAGTAGTGAAATGTTGGTTTCTTCCTCCATAGTGGGTGGTATTTTTTTTATTAACAACTAAACAAAACAGACTTTATTCCATTGTGTTTGGCTACATGCGAATGGCACTACGTTAACGTGTCTTACGAGCTTAAAAGCTCTACCCTGTTCTATCAGATATTAATTCCAGTGCTGTATTCAAAGTGTTCCTGCTGTTGCCTCATTTGAAACAGTCTTTTGAATCCAAAGGTAGTGATGTAATCACTGAGTCATATCTTCTTTGACACATTTAACTAGCCCATTCCTGCCTGGATTATGTGCTGCACCTGCAAACTGACTGTACAATTATTATTGTTTCTTCTAGTATATTCAAGAAACATTTATGAAACCCTTTGTTTTAATCACTGAATTAACTCGAAATCAGAATTGACACTTGCAATAGATGATGACTACTCATCATTAAATAAGGTAGTTTTACGTTGAGCTTCACATTTGTGAGCAGAGTTTAATTTTCTTGTTTCTGAAGTATAACTGAGAGATGTAGACATTTTCTTCTATCAAAACACTTGTAACATAGTATTTATATTCATATTATGTTGCATTGATCTCTTTTCTTAGAAATTTATTTAACATTATTGCATGACATGTGCACTTATGCTACTGAAATTGTTTAAAATGATTACACTCAGAGCCAACCCTCCTTATAAGTAAGAGTTAGTATAACTAATGAGGGCCACTAGGGGTGCCCCACAACCCGCTAGTGGTGCGAGTCGTTTCTTTGCTGAAGTAGTTTTTATTAGCATTTTACAAATTATCTTCATTGACAGTGCTGTAGTGCTGAAATATTTATACATTTTCACTGAAAAAAAATAAATCAATTTAATAAAGTTGAAATTGTTTTCCTGTGAAGGTCACATGATCAACAGGAAGCTCTCAGCATCTCATATGCGTTCTGTGTTCTCGCGGTTCGAGTTTGTTCTTCCAAGGTAACCTGCTAGACCAACCAGTCACTATAAGAGCGCGAATCCGTACACAGACACAGCCATAGCCTTTGCTGCATTGCCTGCCCCATTTATATACCTGATTTGTTTTGGAAATTGGACCAGTTTTCAAAATAAAACGAATTTAACGTTACTCTTTTTTTTTTTTAATATAATTTATTTTTAGGGGCTTTCACCTTCATTTTGAAAGTAGAGAGAATTGACAGGAAAGTATGGGAAGCAGAGAGAGGGGAAGGATCGGCATAGGACCCCGAGGCGGGAATCGAACCTGGGTCGCCACGAACACCAGAGTGCATGTATCGGTGCACTTTCCACTACGCCATAGGCACCGACTTAATGTTACTCTATAAGCGTACAAAAACTGAGGGGAACAATGACGAAAAGAAGAGACAAGTACAAAACCATTTTTAGCATCGCTTTTAAGTGCTATTGATGATGTTAAAGACAGTCTAGCACATTTAATCCAAAATAGGCAATTACAGATTAATAAACGTCATACTTATATGATGTATTTTTTTTTCCCTGGTTTTACAAACCCGTTTTTTAACTTAGTCTACAATGCACTTTACTGAAATGCAATACTGGAGTGTCTTTCATTTAAATATTTTGCACACTGGTAATGTTTTTCCTGAGACATGTTTATAAAAGCTATGTTCTAATTTAATTAATCGTATTTAATTTAATTTAATTATCGTTTAATATAAGCTGGTCCCTGGACCCATAAAAGTTTGTGTTTGGGTTATTGGGGATTAACATCAACCCAGTATTTGTTGCTTCCCTTTTTCTTGTGTTTTTTATATTAATATTTTTTATATTTACTTTAAATTATTTGCTTATTGATTTTATTATTTATTGATCAATCTTTTGGCTTGTTATTGTTCACTGTCCTTTCATTGCAGGGTTTTTGCTTTTGGAATGTATTAAAAAAAAAAAAAAAAACTCAACCTAGTATCTTTTATAGAATCTTCAATCTGTTTGCTAAATTAATAGATCATGTTTTAAACACTCCAGAAGGCGCAAAGTAGGAATCACTGGTCCATTTATTAAAAATGGTTTAATTCTTCATTTTTGAAGCTGCTAGTTACCAAAAAACTGTTGTTTTAAAATGTCCAAGTCATTCAGACAGTTATTGAGTAGAAGAAATACTTTTCTGTTTCGTTGATTGTTTTTAATAAGCAATAAAAAAATTGTGGGTTGGTTTGCTATGGCAAAACTCCTCTATTTAGAGCAAGGTAGGGCCCCAAAATGATTCTGCTTAGGACCCCGAAATGTACAGGGCCAGCCGTGATTACATTTTTGATTTTTGTGCATTCAGTTGACCAATTTTAGAATCAGCAGGGTTCAACGCTAAGGATTTATTCTACTGCCCAAATTGGGCAGACTGTTCAGATTTTTACTTGCCCTGCCAATATTTTCTCTGGTCCCACCAAAAAAAGAGGAAAAGTCAATAGCCATTTCTTAGCCACATGTTTTAAATATTGTGTCAAAATGTGTTTGAATCTAGAATTTAAACATTTTTAAAACGTTAATGTATAATGAGCAAATTGTCGCGTTGTACTCACGAGTTCAAAGACATTCTTTTAGCCTCAAAATTTGATGTTGCTGTCACTTCGCTGTACTGATTTTTGCCAGATTACAAAAAACGACATGCTCACAACATCCAATCAGATAAGAGGAACCGAAAAGCAATATGGTGTTTATGACATCACAGAGAATGTAGCAATTAAAGGCTTAAAGCACAAACAGTTTCTCAATTCTAGCACTGTATTTATACGCAATTGACAAATAGTTGCAGGCAAATTTAACTTTTGTGACAAGGCAGCACAAATCGGGCCAGTAACAATCCTGTCTATTGTCCTGAACGCCTCGCACGCTGGCCCCAGGCCATCGGGCAGTCCTTACTGTTGAGCCCTGATCAGAATAAAAAAGCCAAGTACAGTAAAGTTAGCTTAAACAATTGACAGTATTTATGGCTAAAAAAGGAAGATGCAACTAAATAAACTTCCTTGTTTATTAAGCTTTAATTGGTTCCCTCTTTGTTGGTTCCTTTTATTATTTGTTTCCATTTAAATATTGCCATTTTTTACACTGAGTTGTATGGTTCAGTACAGTAGAGTTTGGTATGAGTCACCCTAATCAGGCTTGTGTTTGTCCAAATGGATCATTAAGGCCAGTTCTCACCACACATACAGTAGGAACGCCAACCCTAGTTACCCTAGTTGGCGTCTGTTGCCATTGGTCAAGTTTGTTTTCACCCGACTGAACATGCTCAATCTGCATTTGTTGAATCTTGGAACTTCTGAGCAGTGTGACATGATTGTCAAACAAATGGCCGCAAACTCTGACATAATCTGACCATAGGCAACACTTAAAATGACTTTTTAGCCCTGAGAAGGATTAATGGATTTTTTTTGCATTGTGTGCAGCAGTTGAAGGGGAAGTGTGAATTTGACAGTAATTTTTCCATAACATTTTAAATCCAACGTTCAACTTTTTTGTTGCTGTTTGATCTGTGCAGTGTGAATTGACCATTACTTGGTAGGTGTGGTGTATGCTAGAAAGTTACAATTGATGCTTTTTGCTCAAAGAAGAAAGCATTTTGAACCCTTTATGAGCCCGTATTAAGTTTTTTGCTAACTCAAGTTTATTATTTCAAATGTATAAGCGCTACAAGTAGGGTTGGACGATACTGCTATTCGGTACCAATTATGGATGCAACGATTAACCGGTTTCACTATTAACCGCGCTTTCTTTTGTCACGGTTAATTAATCGTAAAGGCTTCTCAACACCGTGTTTCTGCACGGATCAAAACTGCGGCAACTAAACAAAGTTATGCCAGCTGTGCGCTAGTTTGTGCACTGAGACTAATAACCACGCACATTGGATTAACTATGACTGAGGCTATTAACTATCTTGTGCAAGTTCATTATTTCCAAAGGAGGGAAGCGCACGCAACGCGCTCACACTTTTAGACCTACACATAGACCTACGTGCCTTTTGGATCATTTATACGTGGGAAATACATCTGTTTTGCTTTACGGTTGTTGTAAAAGTGTTAAAACTGTATTTATAAATGTGCCTACATAGTATTATCATAAGACACATTTAAATAAGTGTATCGCTCGCGTGCACACAGCCCGCTTACCGTAACAGAGGAGCAAGTCTATCAAATGCCTGCAAATGCCTGCTATCAAAGTTCTATCATGGGCACAGAACATTCAATATATATTTTTTTTATGTCACAAAGTACAGCGAAAAGTAGCCCATACAGTCACATATGCTATACATTTTAAGGAGGAGTGTAAATACTGCAGTTATGACAGAATTAAATGTGTTCAGATGAAGAAAAAAATGACGAAAAATCGCTTGATCACGTTAAAATGACAGTTAATATGCATGAAGTTTTACATATTTATTCACGTTTGCATTACTGAGAGCAGGAAAGAGACAGGCTGCACTAGTAAGCTGTATCCCCATATCGTTTAATTAAAATAAATGATCAACAAATTTTTCTGTCTTGACAGTTCTTATAAGTGAAGGCATTATCTACACACAATATGAATTCCCAATTAGAAAAATACTACAAACTATAATATACTATTTATGAAAATACTTAATTAACAGAGAAATCCAAATGCCCGAAACACAAGCGAGCTGCGCTCCAGACGAGTAATAATCGTAAAACTGTGATTATTTCTCAGACTATAATCGTACAACCAGTCTATAATTGTTGCATCCCTAGTACCAATCGGTACTGAATTTTTAGAAATGTCAATTTCCCACTAACATTTCATAGTGTTTAAATATGCGGCTTAACAGCACTCAAATGTTATCGAGAAATAAACATTTTTAAAATTCCAGTACCAATTGGTCGGGCCAGACCGAATCTGCAGACATTTTTTGGTAATTCTGCTGAGAATTTTGTTAAAAAAAAATCTGCAGATTTATGCGGAATGATTTTAGGAGTATCATAACTAAAAACTTAACATAGGAAATTAAATATAATAGCTTTTTAACGTCTATTTAAAATTTACAATGCAAATCCAATTAGATCCACTTTTCCAATTAAATTTAGTGAGAATTAGTGTGGGCCGACCGATTGGTACTGAATAGCATTATCGTCCAACCCAAGCCACAAGTGTGTGCAAATAAAAAAGGTGTTTTTTTCCCCCTTGTCTTGTATGCACTGTTGACGATTCTCTGTAATACAGTTGCGTTCAGCTGTGAGTCTAGCTCCATGCTTTTGGTACACTTAGGAAAGGGTGCCAAAAAACTAGTATAGTTTGATTCACTATTTTGGTACCTTTGACTGTAGAAATAGAAATAAATGTACTGTATTGTACCTTACCAAACCACTCAGTGATATGATGAAGTTTAAAATATACATAAAATTTGTTAACATGGACGCTAATGCTTTGATTTGAATACGATTAAGACAATACTCTGATTAAGAGTCTACCATGAGATTCTTGATGACGTTAATCCGACTAAAGTCATAACTAAACCAAAAAGAAATTGAATTAAGACATGTGGAGTATTCCTGTTTCAGTTGCATTATTAAGTGCAGTACAGACATGTAAACTCCTTAAATTTTTACCGTTGTGTAGGACTTTTGCCGCACTTTGTGACAGGATAGTCCATACACGCACACAGCTGTTTGACACTATTCTCTGCACCTACCGAGTCAGTTAAGAACCACAGTCACCCACACACACAGTAAAATCCATTCAAATCAAATTCCATTAAAACAACACTCTCCCACCAGTCATTACTTCATACTCACATCCAATACCTCAGAGTTTGTGACCAGCGCGTGAATGCTGAATAGTGAAACTGCCGAACTCGAAAAGTCGAAAAATTAAAAAGTGAAGCACCTGAAAATACATGTAATACTGTGTTTTATAACATGTCAAACAGGAACATGAAAGAAGCATTCTAAAAGCAACTCATATAAACACCTTAACCATATTATTGCTTTATTTAAATTAAGTTAAATAATTTGATTACTGATATGCATGTAAACTTCACCAATGATTCTCATCAATCATCTCGTTCGCTGAATAAGACCTTTTTATTCTGTTGCTTGGACCTCTTGGATGACTTTGTTGGTATTAATTAAGTTGATTAGGTCTTAATCGTATTTTTTTAATCTCTTTCAGGTACATCGAATCAGGATGTGGCAATCTAATGCTTGAACGTAACTTAACATCCTTTTAAACATGGTGAGAAGGGCTCTTGAAACCCACGGTCTAAACAGGCAACTCTGCTGCCAGCATGGACCACTTTTAACATGAGCGTGATGGGGATGATAATGATAGTATACATCGCAATGATGGAAGAGCTGCATTGACAGAGATTAACCGCACTCACTCTAAATGCACCGCTGCCAATCAGCATGCTGCGGATACTGTCGCTCAAATTTGGCCGCGTCTACCGATGCGGCAAGTTCCTCTTCATTGTAGCACTTTTTGTCATCCTGCTGATGAACACCCACAACCTGTTCGCCTCATTCCAGAGGAACGAGCTCACAGACCGTCGATTTATAGGCCTCAATAAGTGTCCGGCCTGCTTTGGGACTAGCTGGTGCCGCAAGTTCATGAACGGGCAGGTGACCTTCGAGATGTGGGGTCGCCTGCGCTTTCTAGACTTCTTCAACGTGAAGAATGTTTTTTTCGCTCAATACGGAGAACCCAGGGAAGGAACGCGCAGGGTCGTGCTCAAACGCTTGGGTTCCAACCAAGAGCTGGCAGAGATCGATCAGAAGATCTGCAAACGGGCCACTGGAAGGCCTCGCTGTGATCTCATACAGAGTATGTACAAAACTGAGTTTGCCCGACTTAACGGGGATGTAAGACTTCTGACCCCGGAGGTGGTGGAGGGCTGGTCGGATCTAGTGCACTGCCCCTCTCAGAGGCTTCTGGATCGGGTGGTCAGGAGGTACGCCGAAACTAAGGACTCTGGAAGCTTCCTGCTGAAGAACCTAAAGGACACGGAGCGAATGCAGCTGCTGATGACGCTAGCGTTCAACCCCGAGCCACTGGTGCTGCAGGTATTCACACACTAACCGATAAAACATCTCCTTGAAATGCATTCTCAAGTTGCCGAATCTTTCTTTTGATGCGAAAGCACTGTGTCTGATGCCCGCTTGAAAGTTAAAGGGATTAACGGCGCATCTTTGCATATTTTACAGTTCTGCACAAGGCTGTGTAAATAATAGATACTTTGAGTCTGTCTGTGGTCACTAAGAGATTTCTCTGCTTTTGGCAACCGCGTGCTTGTCCTGAAGGATTCCCGCTTACATAAACCATAGGCATGTGTTATTCCATAAGCATATTCAGTTTAGATTAAAGATGCTGACGAGATGTACCAAATGCTTGACCCAAGCATGTTTGTTATATGTTTGGGTATGTAATCTTCATATTAAATTATATCAGAGTATCAAGTTTGTCAATAAAAATAACAGTTCATTATAGTTCAAATTCTTTCCAGTTAACACTTTATTTTGATGGTCTATTTGAGTATTAGTAGAATGTCTGCTTAATATCTGTTGATACTGCTCCTTCAACAAACATTTAACTGACTATAAGGAACTTTGCAAGTGCATGTCAATTTACACTAACCCTAACCCCAACCTATCAATTTACTTATAATCTAATGAGAATTAGTTGGCATGTAGATGCAATGTAACTTAAACTCAACAAACGAACCATCAAAATAAAATATGATCTCTTTCTATTATTCACTTTTTTTGTGGTCATATTTCAGTGATGCAGATTAGCTTTTGAATAAAGGGTCCTGTTTTCCCCTTTCAACCCGAATTTTTATATATATAATAGATAATTAGTCTTTTAAATAAATAGTTTAGATAGATAGATGAACATTTTGTCAATAGTTATACTCGCCTTCATGTTGTGCCACACCCCAAAGACCTTCATTCATCTTCAGAACACAAATTAAGATGTTTAGGATAAAATCCAGGAGTTCCCTCATTCTCCAACTCCTTTTTATTTTTTTGAAAGTCCAAAAATATACTAAAAACATCAACATCTTTTCTTCAGTGGTGTATCATGAGGCATGGGCGTAGGTTTGCACTTGATATTGGTGGAGAAGAGTGAATACAATCCCCCCACTACCCCTGTTTTTTTTATATTATATATTTTATATATTGCTATTAATTATTTAACTGCTATTAAAATATAGAGTTTAGATGCAAAAACTTCTAAGTACCATTTGATATATTCTTCTAAAATTAGCATTTTTCTCCAACTCCTGTGTGTGGACTAATACGTCCTTTCCATTGCCTTTAAAGTGAAATAACTGAACATAAATATACGAGGTTGAGGAAAATGCTCATTTTACAAGGCATTTAGAGGTTTTGGCATCTGAACTCTTAATTTCTTTATTCTAAGAATTTAAAGTTTTAATTTCTAATTTAAAGTATTTTTATTATTTATAAAACTGTAATAAAACGTACAGTTTAAATGCACATGTGTAAATAAAGCAATTTGACATAATGGTAGGCAATATTTTTGGTACATCAAAAAGTGTAGTTATAATAACTATCCAACAAGATAATGCAGCAAAAATGAGTTCTTAATATGTCACTAAAATGTAATATTTATACCTCAATTAAATAGAATGAATAAATAATCAGGCCTGAAAGTGTAATGTTAAAATAATGTTTATTAACTGATAAAGGCAAGGCAAGGCAAGTTTATTTATATAGCACATTTCATACACAGTGGCAATTCAAAGTGCTTTACATAAACAGGAATAAAAGAAACAAGTATAAGAGAAATAAAAACAATTAATAGAAATGGTAAACATAGAAATAAAATAAAATAAAAGCTGATAAAATGTGTTATAAAAGAATTAAAAAGAAGAGAAAAACATAGTAGTTCGATCTGTCGGACGTAGCACAGTGCTGATTCAGTAAAGGCACAGCTAAACAGATGTGTTTTCAGTCTTGATTTGAACGTGCCTAATGTTGGAGCACATCTGATCATTTCTGGAAGCTGATTCCAGCAGCGAGGGGCGTAGTAGCTGAAAGCCGATGCACCCTGCTTTGACTGAACTCTTGGGATTTCTAATCTATTTGATCCCAAAGATCTGAGTGATCTGTTAGGTTTGTATTCAGTGAGCATATCTGTAATGTATTGAGGTCCTAGGCCATTTAGTGATTTATAGACCAGTAATAATACTTTAAAATCTATTCTGAATGTAACTGGGAGCCAGTGTAAAGACCTGAGGACAGGTGTGATGTGCTCTGATTTCCTGGTTCTGGTCAGAATTCTGGCCGCAGCGTTCTGGATGAGCTGCAACTGTCTGACTGTCTTTTTGGGAAGGCCAGTGAGGAGGCCATTCCAGAAATCCACTCTGCTGCTGATAAAAGCATGAACAAGTTTCTCTAAGTCTTCACTGGAAACAAAGCATCTAATTCTTGCAATGTTTTTGAGATGATAATATGCTGATTTACTAACTGCTTTGATATGACTATTAAAACTCAGATCTGACTCCAGAGTCACACCAAGATTTTTGACCTTATTTTTTGTTGTTTGACCCTTAGAGCCAAGGTGCGCATTCACCTTGAGAACCTCATCTCTGTTCCCAAACGCAATCACTTCAGTTTTCTCTTTGTTTAACTGAAGAAAGTTTTGGCACATCCAATTGTTAATTTCATCAATGCATTGGCAGAGGGTGTCAATGGGGCTGTAGTCATTAGGCAGTAAGGCTAGGTAGATCTGAGTGTCATCAGAAAGAGAGAGTTTAATGAAGACTTTCATTTATTTTTCGGACAAATTAAACATGTCTCATAGTATTATTAAAAGATGGAGCACTGTAGTTTTTCTGACAAATTGTTTCAACCGAAATTGGAGATGTAAATCAGAGATTAGGAGAACTGGCAGGGTCATATACTTTTACATGTAGGAGTTCATTCTACAGTCAGTTTTCAGGGAATATTGTTCACAGACTATATCAGTCTGCTATAACGTTAGACTGACCGTAAAAGTGGTGAAAAACACTAGCAATAGCAGCATTATCATGATGGACTCATTCAGTAGCGAATTTGAGTTTATGTGACTTACACTTTTCGTTGAAAAAAGCTCTTTATGTCAACCTTTTTTGCTACCGCCATCCTCAAGCGTGTCACACACCTCACACACATCTTACGGGAAAATTCCCCTCGCGATGCGCAGTTGTTTTGCCGCTGCTTGTATCTGAAAGCAGCCTCTCACATAACAGCAGGGAAAGGCACAGCCTATCACAGTGTTCATATGTGTTTGGGGGGGCGGTGTGACTCGAGGAGAGAACGTGATTTAACCCTTTCGGCATGTCTACGTTTATATTGACAGCGCAATGTTTTTAAGTGAATTCAATTATTGGTGGGGACATTTCAGTAGTTGGTGGATATTGGTGGGGACACGTCCCCTCCGTCCTCCCTAAATCTACGCCCCTGTCATGAGGCTTAAATACTTCTTGTGTGCACATAAAACAAATACAGTTGAAGTCAGCATTATTAGCCCCCCCACCTTTTTTTTTTTCTTTTTTTTTTATATATTATCCAAATGATCTTTAACAGAGCAAGGAAATGTTCACGGTATGTAGGATAAATTTTTTTCTTCTGGAGAAAGTCTGATTGGTTTTATTTCGGCTAGAATAAAAGCAGTTTTTAATTTTTTATGAACCATTTTAAGGTAAAAATTATTAGTCCCTTTAAGGTAATTTTTTTTGATAGTCTACAGAACAACCCAGCGTTGTACAATAACTTGCCTAATTACCTTAACCTGCCTAGTTAACCTTATTAACATACTTAAGCCTCTAAATGTCACTTTAGGCTTACTACAAGTGTTTTGAAAAATTATCTTGTTAATATTATGTACTGTCATCATGTCAAAGATAAAATAAATCCGTTATTAGAGATGAGTTATTAAAACTATTATGTGTTGAAAAAAATATTCTCTCCGTTAAACAGAAAATAAGGGAAAAAATAAACAGGGGGGCTAATATTTAGTAAAAACATGATAAAATATTATTAATTAAATGGCTACCCTGTCAGTTTCCTTGCAGTATCGAAAATGGTACTGAATATCGATATTGTTCTTGTTATCGTACCGAAGTTAGAAATTTCAGTTATCGTGCAACACTACTTAAACCTATCATACTTATACTTGCATCTAAAACTTTGTTTTAATGTCAGAGGACCTTTAAAAGCACTCTGAATGTTATAGATGTATGTAAAATATATATATAATCCAGCACACATAAATGGCTTTGCTGGCAGTTTTCTCGCTGTTTCAAATATCAATATTGTTCTTAGTATCGTATCGAAGTTAGAAATTCCGGTTATTGTGACAACACCACTGAAAACTATGATACTGATACTTGCATCTCAAAAGTAAACTTTGTTTTAATTTCACGGGACCATTAAAAAGTGCCCCACAATATCAGAATTGTATGTTTATTATCACAGTATATTGAATTATTCAGCATATATCTGATCAGCAAAAAACAGAAGGGTACCGAAGCTACTTCGTAAGTGACGTTTAGATATATTCACACAGACGGTTTAATATTGCTGGCAAAATTTAATACGGTTACACATCTTTAAGTAATATCTAGAAGATGCATGTCACACGCTCCATTTCCCCTGTATTTTTTTTGTTGTGTTTTCTTTCACACCAATGAGAGTCCTTGACGGCTCTTTTTTTTTTTTGCACCCCTCAGTTCAGCATTGATTTTTAGACCCAGCTAATCTATTCCAATTTCTTTTGCGATTGACCCAGCTTGTCGAAGGCCTGGGCAAACAAAAGGACATCTCTGTGCGAGCAGCCAATATCCGTTCTCACCTCCCATCATTCACTCCATCTGCCACACCTCAAGCATTTTTCCGTGATAAAGGCAATCTGATCTCGCTCTCCGGAGAGCAAACCGCTCGATTTGATTAGCAACATACAGTTTAGCCACCCCCCTCCCTTTTTTTTATTTTTTTTTTTGGCCTTGCAACCTCGGCAGCGTTTCGGTCAACCTAATGAAATGTCATTAGTTTACTGTGGATGCTGCTAATGAATTGGCTCCTAATCCATAGATGCGATTAAGTGTGATCTTCACCAGCGTTTCCTCTTTCTTCTTCTGCTGAAAACATGATGTTAAAGCTAACAGATGCTTGTCCTTTCAGAATGCACTAAATGATTCATCACACTTCCTGAAGCTAAGAAAAGCTAGTTTGTTTTTTTCCTCTAGTTTGCCAGAAGTTGTAGCAAGCTTTTGCGGTTTCATAAGGCAGGAAAAATCTGCTTTCCAGCTTTTTTTTGTTTGTTTTTTTACTGTGTCGGAAACCTGAGGCAGCTGCCTTTCTGTCAGTCAATGTGTAAGAATGAGCTTACTATGGCTTTCAAGCACCATAACATGAAGGCTGCCCAAACATGGAGAAAAAGGTGATGCAATATGATAGTCATACAGTGTATAAGGGCCCATTTACACTGTCAGGTGGCACGATTAATCGGAAAAAGATCGCGATCTCGATTCGGCCCTACACACGATCTTAATTCTGCTTTTCTACGATTCAGCCACCTATATTTTCAAGGTCAGGAGAGATGCTTAAAGGCGAACGCAAAAGTCTTCACAGCAACATAGACACCTCCAAATGGTGTAAAAAGTGTCACATACTGTATTTATAAGGTATAATTCTCCCAAAAAATTTATTTCTGTCTTAATGTAATGATTTAGGCCTATTCGTGGCCGCAAAATAACACGTGAGCTGACCGCGAGCTGTTTGTTTACTACCGAGAGGATGGGCGCGTGGCCCGCAATGATGCCTACTGTACTTTAGTAAACAGAATCTGCATAGGCTGTGAATAACAAGTTTGTCAAGTTGTAAATAACGTTCAGTTTGTTGCACAGAGCGATCATTTGCGAATTGCGGGGGACATATGATTAGCATGTGTGTTTTTCTCACAGTGAAGGCAGCCATGAGCCACACTTCGAAGTGAAAGTGTAACCTGCGCGCACATCATTTAAATGATCATATCGCGTTTTAGAGTAATGATTACGACAAGCATTTGATGTTTTTTTTTCTTTCATAGCGAACACAGTGTTGTGCATGAGAATAAATGTTCACTGGGTCAGTAGAACTACTCTAGCCTATATAATGTTGAATGTAATGCAAGAGGGAATCTGATAATGACAAATGTCTGATTTTACCAGCGAATAAATGGTCTAATAATGTTGTCAATGACAGATAGCAAGCATATGTCTCAAACATAGAATTATAAATAGTTGTATTCTGATGTCATCACTGTGAATTAACAAACAGGACATATTTAAAGTCTGTTCAAGTCCACCATTCCAAGTCTATACAAAATGTAAATGTTTAACCAACAGTAGACCTACACATAGGCCTAGTATTATTATTTTAGTTTTACCATATGTTTGAGAATTAACAATAATAATAGCCTACTCGTTAACCTTTATTTTACATCTACAGAATCGTGAGAAAATCGTTCTTGGCTGTGATTGGCCGTGAATTTCATCGGTTCACCGAACTCAACGCTGTTAACTGCGTAACACCACAGATACAGAGACACTGAAGCGTTTTAAAGCCGCGATTCATCAGCGGATCATGTTAGCTTATAAACAAACCAGATGACCAACGTGACTTTAAAACACACCAGTGTCCCTGTATTTGTAGTTACACTTAGTAAACAGCGGTGAGTTCGGTGAACCGATTACCTTCAAGGCCAATCACAGTCATTTTTGTTGAGCGCGTGAACACACTGGCAAATCAGAACGTGCTTCAAAGCACTTAAATGTTAGTGGGAAATGGACGTTTTTAAAATTCCAGTAGCGATTAGTATCGAATTCCAATTTCATGATAACCCTTGTAGGTACTGCATTTGAATTTGATTTTACTACTTGACCATAAAAAAGTGCGTTCTCTCCAGCATGAATGCGAGTAGTATGAATGAAACTTTGACATACTACATTCGTCATTTTGTCATGGTCACGTGACCTACCCATGTTAGTTGCATTGCTTCAGTTCATTGATGAATTGTCTCATGGTGATAGCATAGCATGCATCGAATGCGCACTTCAGAATCTCACCGGAAGTAATCGGTCATCCAGGTACTTCTCGCATACTGTTTTTTGAATTCTATGAATTCGAACATACTACTCTGCTTGCATGCTGTTTTTAGCATACAATTTAGTATGGAATTATGCGATTTCGGATGCAGCGATTGTTTCCAAATGGCTTAAATCAGCTTAAAATGCTTGCAGTCACATGCCTTAAATGCATGCGAATAATAATCCTTCTAAAGTTTACATTTTAAATGACTCCACTATGTTTTTAACAGTAATTTCTGGTAAACTCGTGCATTGCAGTATTGATGCTGAAACGATATATTGTGCAGCTCTAACTGCTGGTCTTTAGCAAATATAAGGATTTCCATAGGTTAAAACACCCATTTGCCTGCTTTCCTTTGCCCTGGCAGAATGGATCTGGAGTCACTCAAGCTCAGTTTTTTTGTGGTCTCTGTATTTTTAGGTTGTAGTAAAAAAAAAAAAAAGACTTGTTGTTTTAGGGGTTGATGGGAGTGCTGTGCTTAAGGGACAAAACAGTCCTATAGAGCCTGAGACCAGCAAGACAGTGAGAGAATTACAAAATTAGCCTTTAACAACAATTCAGATGGTTGTCTACTGGAATTTTTACTACTATTTTTAGCCGTAAAACTCAGGAATGCGGTTTGTTCTCTTTTGCCCTGTTATTGTGTCAGTAACTTTCATTTTACTGGCATATAGTCCATCTGTAGATGTTAGAAAGTCATGTAAATGGAAGGTTTCTACACTAACTGTACATTTGAACCAGCTTTGTTGGCTTCTTTCTCAATTTACTGCTTGTTTATGCTAAATAAGGATTTCTATTGGTTTAAAAAACCCATTTGGCTGCTTTCCTTTAACCCTGCAGAATGGATCTGGAGTCACTCAAGCTCAGATTTTTTGTGGTCTCTGTATTTTTAGGTTGGAGTTACAAAGAAAGAGACTAATTTGTTGTTTTAAGGGTTGATGGGAGTGCTGCGCTTAAGGGAAAAAGTATCCTATAGAGCCTGAGACAAGCAAGACAGTGAGAGGATTACAAAATCAGCGTGTAACAACAATTCTAATGACCCACAAGGTTTGTCCACTGGCATTTTTACTACTATTTTTAGCCGTAAAGGTCAGGAACACAATTTGTTCCCCTTAGCCCCGTTATTGTGTCAGATTGTTGTGAAATGTGTGTCCTCTGGAAATGAAAAAAAAAAAGCTGCTGCGCTTGACTTTGTGCTTGCATTACTCGTGCCTCCTTCCTTCATTGAGAACATGGCCCATCTGCTCACTCAGGCTGAGAATAGCACAGGCAGAGCCCTGAGGGTCACGTCCATCACGGCATTAATCTTGTACACAGCCCAGTGTGTGTGTGTGTGTGTGCAGCGCTCGCCTCCTCTCCCTTCACCTGACAATGAGGTTATTATGAGGTTGCCATGCCCCGAGCAGCTTTCTAAACAGTCCCAGAGCTGACAGGAGTCAACTGCTGTTTGTGTGTAAGGCTTTTCACAAACAAGACTGTGCACTGCAAGGTTGTTATCAAGGACATGCCTATTATTTAGTGCGTGTAAACAGGTGAACTTTGAAAAGATTTATTTTTTGGGTAGTGTTTGGTGTAGTCCTTAAAGTGTATTCCGCAGGAATTTTAATTTAGGTTGGCGAAGGATTTTAAAGTGTGATGCTGAATGTAAAATGTGAAGTGCTAAGAGTGTTAATTATGGATTTATGTTTTAAACTGAATATCTAAAAGAAATGTTAATTTATTCAATTTTATGACTGGAGATGATTTAGGTGCTAAAGTGACCTTGCTGAATGTTTAATGTTTGTTTTTTGGTGAGCTTTCTATTTAACTTGCTTTTCACAGACATATTGTCCATCTGTAACTTAGAAATACATTGCTTAATTTTACTTGCGTAATTTTTAGTATCACTTTATTTTGATGGTCCCTCTAATGCATTTTGTTGAATTTCAGTCACATTTTAAATATTCTCAATAGATTATAAGTAGATTGTTAGGTTAGGGTTAGTGTAAGTTGACATGTACTTGTAAAGTTTCTTTTTTTAAATGTCTGTTGAAGGAGCAGTATCAACAGATATTAAGCAGACAGTCGACTGTTTTAAAACGCATAAGTTTTGCTACGGTTGTAGGAGAAATGTTGAGGCGTCATGCTGCATATATGAGCGTCATCTTCACTGTATGCATATTTATAACAAAATGGAGCCTATAACATAACTGCCTCCTTTCATTTTCATTGAAAATACAAAACATACCCTGTCTCTTTTTCTGAATATCAGTTTTAATAATCAATAATGGCCATTATAAAAGTATAACGTACAGCAAGTTTATATAATATAGGAAATGTACTTGGTTACATTAATAATTAACTTTTATTTGCGCTCAGCCAAAACACGTTACCTGAGAACAAGTAACAGATTCAAAAGACCAAAGTCGGGGAATATGTCGTTAGATGTAGACAACGAGATTAACTCAATATCACGTTAACAAATATAGTGAGATTGGATCCAGCGGTAGATCTTTGATATACAGTCCGACGAGCACTGCTCTCATCTGGCTAGATATGCTGCAGCGCGGGCCAGAGTGTGTGTGTGTGGTCACGTGACGTGCATTACAGTGGTTTGGTGTAGATAGAGTTGTTCAGAAACACTAGTGTGGACGCGGATCGTTTTCGTTCCAAAACGCCGTTTTAAAACGAAAACGCAATAGTGTAAACGGGGCTAATACTCAAATGAGAAGTTTTTTGCGCAGTAATGAATATTTTTGTCTTTGCTATTTATTTAAAAAACAAAGAATATAGAATACACAAGACTTGTCACTCCTATAGTTTTAAATGGGGAAAAGTGTAACGGTCTATATTTCAAATGAAGACCCGCCTACTAGTACAGGAGCCAATCAGCGATCGCTGTAGACTGACTTCTCTTTGGGGGAAAAAGCTCAGACCAGACATGTGTTTTTACAACAGCTTGGTGGTCAACAATTGAACTGGAACCACAGCGAATACTTGCTACACAGACTTAAGAAATATGTCAACATGAAGCTTGAAGTCTGTACTTTTAAATGAACCAAGTGCACTTGAAAACAAAAGTTTTTTTTGGTTTTGTAATCTGTATGAAAAGAACGCAAGGTACAGTCCGTCCTGTTAAACGTCCATCTCATGACAGCAACTACTCAAATGCCCACCAACTTTTAAACAAAGAGTTGCTGTCACTTCTGAAGGAGATTCGCCATCAAGACCAAGATATGGATTACTTCAAAAGAGCAGCGCGATCTGACAAAGCATTATCCAGAGGATGATAATGTATAGAACGGCCATAAATAAGGTTGGTGTCGTGATCTCGTGTGTGCATGTTCATTAGCTTGGGCAACCTGACAAAATGCTTATTTTGTTTGATTAGAATGTTTAGAAATAAAAACATTTGAGACTGCTGTTGATTACAAATATGTAATGTAATCATAAGCTTGGTAAACAATTTTGGAGAATTTAATGATTCCCCATCAAACGGAATGCCCAAGCCTGAGAGGCATTTCAAAGATGGCCGCAGAGTGTAATGACTTGCCTTTAAGGGATTTTGAAAAAAATCATGGCAATGAAAACAATGTTGTTTGATGCAAACATTCAGCTAACATATGTACATATAAATATACAGAAGCAGAAAAAGTAAATTCTAAAGATATTAAACATGAATAAATCTTGCACATTCATGCTGAGCCCTCTAAGAAAAGGCACAACATTTCCAGTCTTACTGTGAGTCTCTAAAGAGGTCTTGATAGATCTATATATTGTTTCTGCTGACAGCTCAAATCCTTCCGTATCCTGTCGTTCTTTCTCTGTAGCTGTCGAGTTTTTGTCTTGCAGTCCAGCTGATAGATTCATTGCATCATGGTTTGCACTGGTGTGAGTTTGCTTTTAGTTTATCCTGATGAATATTGATTTTATATTTAAAACTGCATACATTTGAGCGTCGTCTCTCCAGCTCTAAGCAGATGCTGATAAATTGTAGATGATTTTGTTTCTCTGTCACTTTCTGAACTTGAACAGAGTTTCATCACTCTAGTATGCACATGGTATACATTTGATGGCTAAACTTTTTTTTGTATATACTATGTCATGTTGCAATGCTTTGTCCTAAGGCTGTGCAATATGTTTAAATGATTAAAATATTGCTAGTGTGCATATTGCAATGTTCAGTACTTATTGCTATGTACAGTACTAGGCATGGGCTGGTATAAGATTCTGATATGATAACCTTGGATAAAAATGTCACGGTTTCACGTTATTGGGCTCACTGCTCTTAAATATATTCTTTTTAAATGTCTGGGTAAAAAACAAAAACTTTTTTTCCCTTTTGAAAACAATGCATTTTATTTTTTGAAAGATTTATAATATTTTGGAGCAGTAAACATGTCAGGCTAAATAATTCAAAAACACAAATTTCTTTACAATTTAAAATTGCATCTTTGGATATTGTTGTATCAGCAGATAAAACTAAAAAAAAACAACAAAAAAAAAAGTAAATAAAAAATCTTACACTTACCTCACGAACGGTATTACAGAAAATTTTGGCCATTTAAAACCTTGACTTTTCCAAACCGCAGTATACAGTTGAAGTCAGAATTATTAGCCCCCCTGTTTATTTTTCCCCCCAATTACTGTTTAGCAAAGAAGATTTTTTTTTTTCAACACATTTCTAAAGATAATAGTTTTAATAACTAATTTCTAATAGCTGATTTATTTTATCTTTGCCATTATGACAGAAAATAATATTTTACTAGACATTTTATCAAGACACTTCTGTACAGCTTAAAGTGACGTTTAAAGCCTTAACTAAGTTAATTGGGTTAACTAGGCAGGTTAGGGTAATTAGGCAAGTTATTTTATAACGATGGTTTGTTCTGTAGACCGTTGAAAAAAATTTGCTTAAATGGGCTAATAATTTTGACCTTAAAATGGTTCATAAAAAATTAAAATCTGCTTTTATTCTAGCTGAAATAAAACAAATAAGACTTTCTATAGAAGAAAAAATATTTTCAGACATACTGTGAAAATGTCCTTGCTCTGTTAAACATCTTTTGGGAAATATTGAAAAAAGAAAAAAAATTCAAAGGAGGCTAATAATTCTGACTTCAACTGTGCCTTGAAAACAGTTATCGTCCCATGCCTATACAGTACATGTCGCCATAGTTTGCAATAAATGAGGAATTTAATAAAAATGTAGCAGAAGTGTCTTGGTGTGCCACTAGCAAACCTTCTGAAAGATTTTTCAACACAGTGTAGAGTTGTTGTTTTTTTTTGTTCTTTCAAATGGAGTGTACTATGAATGCTGAATAAGTAAATGTGAATTGTGCCATGAATTTCAATCCAAATGGAAAATTTGTGGGGCGTAAAAAAAATAAATAAATAAATAAAAAAAACAGCGAGTAAACTAGAATGGAAGTGCTCCACATTTGGTGTGAACCCAACATATTGAGATGGGAAGTAAAGCAGAACAATTTTTTTTTTTTGGTATCGATTAGGGATGCAACGATTCACCAAAAGCCGGTTGAAAATGGATTTAAATATGTGACAATTCAAACCGGTTGAAATGTTGAATGAATTGTAATGCATTTTTTGAAAAGAGGGGGCGCTATTTACAGGCGTAAGCTCGCTTTACCTGCACATCAGCGGCGAGCAAGTGAAGGGGTGGTAGAGTAAAATTACCATATCTGCCAATCAATGCTTCCAACACTCCCATTTTTCCCGAGAGTCTCTCATATTTCAGACCCACCTTCCGCCACTAGAGGTGTAAACCTACACTGGTCTCACGGTTCGGTTATGATTATCATGCCATCGATTCGCTTCAATTCATTTTCTCGGTGCATTGACGATGCTTTTCATACAGTATTATATTTTACTTCACAGCACAGCAATTCTTGTATTATAATGTATAAATATATTTATATACTATTTTTAATGCAATTTTGTCCTTTAATACAAGCAGTCAGATATATGCACTGTACCTTTAAAAACTCAAGTACATGCACAGAACAACATGAGCATTTATAGCAAATAAAGAAATATAAATATCCCGCTCGCTTTCCTGTCTAGCGAGTTCTTTAGCACACCTCTATGATTGGTCACGCCCTCAACAGAAAGGGCTGCGATTGGCTCTAACGCTGGCTATGTTCACCGATGAGTAACACTGATAAACGGCAGCGGCGATCACAGCTGATCCATGATAGTCAGAGTGGAGAAAACTCGATCACGCCAGCAGGTCAAATGGGCCACAGTGAGAGAGAAAGAAATGATGTTTACTTTCATTCTCTCAATCACAGTAAAATAGAGGCTTCTGCTGTAAGTGTCGGTGAAAGACGGTCCAGCAAACACACACGCAGTGAAATTGTGCATAGTTTCTGCTTTTGTAAGTAGTTGGCGCATTGTAAATACTCGCGCTTGCCTCGCCATAGTAAGCTCCCGCAACATATCGCATGTGTGATAAATGAAGTCAGTACCAAATAAAGGTTATGATTATTACTGAACCGATACCAAATTGTCAGCGTCTGCATCACAGTGCACCGAAGAAACGATAAATTTTGACACCCCTACACACCACCCTCCCACTTTGTTATTTCTCTCTGAAAACTTCCGTAATTTCACCCCTACAGCCCCACAGACAGGAGAGGCACCCGGTGTGATCTTCTGCTGCTGTAGCCCATCCGCCTCA